>NW_028278521.1:300000-538225 GCF_059751315.1 Micrasema longulum
ATGACACAAATTGGTTTTATGCTTAGAAATAATCGACAGGCGGTGTTTTTCCTAAGGATTATTTACTGTTTTCAATAATTCGCACAAAGTTGATAAATACTCAAAATTGCCATATCTCAAAATATGACTTGCCTTTTTGCTTATGAGGACAGTTTAATAGATTCGCGCTGTAAGGTATTTGCAATTATTGTTGTCAATGTCTGTACACTCCAGTCTATACTATATTTTTTTCTGTCACCAACAATCTTATTTATCCAATTTTGATGGTAATAGGGTATGTTAGTTCATTAGCTTGTTAGTAGACCAGAAAAACCATGTCTAATTAGGCAAACGAGAGCTATCGGCACCTCTCCACTAACCATTCTATAACATATCATACAGAGTAACCTTTTTACAACATTTTGCAGTTTAAAGACACCCTGATTCACAGATTTGTCAAAATTTATAATTTTCTAATTCTTAGAGGTAATTTGATTTAGTAAGTTCATTCTATACCCAGAAATATTATATTCATAAGAAGCATTCAGGACTTGCTATCATCAGTACAGGAACAATAAAAAATACCATGTTAAATTAACATTTCACTGCCTTCTTGACAGGAAATGAACCCAAGACCTTAAGAACGTTAGGTTCAAGCGCTAACTACTAGATAACGACGCGGACTTATATCCACTCGTTTTATTTAATCAGAATTTTCGCCTGAGAGTAGCCGAGTCAAAAATACTCGTCCAGGATTCAGTTTGTTTTTTTTTTTTTAATAAAATGACGTTGCGTAATAAATTTGATGCTTTTGCCAATGTCATGTTGAATTATTTTATAAACAAACTAGTTCGCGGTACGCAACCCTCCCAAAGCCCTACCCTCGGGTCTGCAAGCAACATAAACATAGGTAAGTTTGACAGTTTAGAGAAAGTTCTCTCCTTTTTCGTTTCAAAACTAAAAAGAAGAATCCCCCACCAAACGATCAATTCTCCACCCATATTCATGTTACTGTCACCGATCTAACAACAGGCCCCAGTTGAGCAATACAAAAACGATTCCGTTTTTTTTTTTTAAGTTAAGCAAAAGGTTATTTATAAATGGATTTCTGCTCGCTAAGATGGGTTGAATATTTGAAGGAAGAGAAATTAGTGGGGTCAAAGTCTCATTTCACATGCAGATCTGTACTATTCATCCGCCTGGACACAGAATAACCGTTTTCTTACCTAACCAAATCTAGCAAATATTCGTATTTATAAAGCGGTAAAGGTACAAGAGATTTAAATCATTTTTGTTTATATTTTTAATGCGTTAGCATACAAAATTTGTAATAAATGTTTTAAGGTTTATTTTCTAAAATTGATATTCTTATAATCTTTTAAAGCAATTAATTCCTCTGTTCAGTTTTAAAGTTCCCTCCTCGTATTAAAGTTAGTGATTTTCGCGAGAATTTTTTTAATGATATTAAAGATGTATCAGTCTTTCATAAGTTAAGTAAATGGTATTCAAAAAATTTAAGCATTAAATCCTTTTTTTCTCAATTAAAAACCATTTTAAAAATGGGTTAAATTCTGATTGCTGTCACTTGTCAATATCATTTTAAATTAGCTATAGTTATTTGCAATCTTAAAAATAATTTATGAATAAAGAAAATGTTTTGAAAAATTGGAATAGTCCAACTTATGTACATAACTAGATACCTGCACATCGGTGCATTTTTATATTCTGTTCTCAGTAACTTTTTAACTAATTTTTAAAACGATAATGTAGTTCTTTAACTTGTAAAGTCAAATAATATTTTTGTTTATTTCCCTGTCTGGGCGGAAGAAGAATACATTTATGTGTGTGAATGGAACAAGAACCACTGACTTGTGTTTTTGATTTAGTGACTTCTCTCTGGTATAAATCCTAAAAAGGGCAATTGAGGGGAGTTAAAAGGACATGCAGTGTCTGGAAATTTCAACAAATAGGTATTTGACGATTGTTTTTCTATCACTCTCTTGCAAATGCCTCCGCGATACTGTGCAAAAAGTATAACTGTGCGTCGGACTGGTTTTGCCTAAATCAATAAAATCGACGTTTCGCTGACCAGTTTTCCGCACCAAATTCAAATTTAAATTTATTTATTTACAAAAAAAATATTAAAAATAACAAAATATTTAAGACGTTATATTCGGACAAAATATCAAACCAGGAACCCTTGAGGAATAGTTCGACATTAGTAAAGTGTAATACTCTCCAATAGCAAAAGTATGTTTGCCTCTTAAACAAAGTTTTACTGATGTGAAAGATGTAGATCTCCAAATTAATCATATTCAGCTGCCTGACTGCTCTTCTAATTGGAATGACCAGAAGCAATTTGGTTCGCTCTAATTTTCTTGCATTCTCTTTCACAGTAAGTCGCCGCTCGATTGTGGAATAATCTACCCACTAATTTTAGAGATGCCCCTTCTTTATTTACATTTAAGTCAAGATTGAAATGTCACTATCTAAATATTTAAATTGTTCCTTTATCTTTCTTCTTTCCTTCCCATCCCCTTTCCTCTCCATAGTATAGTGTGAATTTTTTGTATTTTTTATTTTGTAAAGATGCTAAAAGTCGGAATAAACAGCGCGCGTGCATGAGAAGATGTATGAACGTAGAGAAAGCGAAATTTGTATACAAAGATAGACTGATGTGGCGTTTTATCCTCTCTGCGTACCCTTACGGGGAAACGGTGTGATATTTGTATGTAGCCACTTACTGAAAATTGGTGAGTGGTTATATACAAAGATTCAATAACACTTTATATATAGGGCTCTTCATAAAACCACAAATCAACTGCGTGACAAGTTTGAGGAAAAAAATGTTTTCAGAAATAGTCCTCTCAATTGACCTCCACGATTCTTTAATTTGATTATCGATAGAGCTACGTTAAGTTCACGCCATGGTCTATGGAAAAAAACTAAATCTCTTGAACCATTGGAAGCCAATTTCACACTCAGCCTTCCGGATTGGATAGTGATAGTAAAAGTGACCAAAATTAAATCTACGAAATGCACTATGCAAGTGCTAGTCGTATCGGATAACATTTTGAATAAAAATAGGGTATTTTTATTATTTTAAGTACAATGAAAACAATCTCATTCCATCAAATGTTTGGTTTTTTTTTTTCAATTTGCGCTTAAAAAACACCCGATTTCCTTTTTTCACAGTGCGCCACTCGTGTTATTGAGATTTCCACCCTTTTTTTTAACGCGTATTTTTATTTTTCGATTTATTTTTCGTTTCAGTAATAAGCTCTCCGAAAGCAAACCAATCTAGGATAAACAGCACGAGACTTATTGAAGTTCTCCGCTGGCTGTTTCGCCATTCGCTAACACTGGCATATTATAGTCTTCAGTACACTATCAACGTATTGTACTACACGTCGCAAGTGGTTATTATCATACAACGCAGAAGTAAACAAAGGCGATAGAAAAGATTTTGTACAGGATTTTAGGTTTTTGTGAAAAAAAAAGTTATTTAAAAAAAAAAAAATTAACACAAAAAACTTTTCGGATGAGACCACTCGGCGGATGTGTGGTTAAACTATTAATGATGTGCGTACCTTTCTAAACAATATTTAGTTTCATATTAGATCGGATGTATTTATATTGAAGTATTTGAAATAATTATAACAACTGAAATGTTTTTTTTTTTAAATTAAGAAAAGGGTTTATTTTTTTTAAATAAACATATTGTTAAGCTTAATTTTTATATTTTCTACCTTCTGGCGGACGAAAAATATATAACCAGTGGCCTTATGTTACTTATTCGTTTTGTAAATTCATTCGTACCGTATTTTTTTTATTTTATTTAAATCTTAAAGTAGGGCACACATATCATACATATTGTTATGTGTGTTTTAATAATAACATTGCAAATTTATTTAATTTATATATTGTTTATCACATATGTCTTGACCATTATTTTGAATTTTGATATGTTTTTTTCTTCATAAATATTTTTTTCCATTTCGTAATACTTTTTAATTGCTTTAAATAAAATTGAATTTTGTGACTTTGCCTTTTTCCTAAATGGAAGTCTAATTTTGTTCTTTTCTCTAGTATTGTGATCGTGTTCATGCTGGTTCCGATCAATTTTTTTCCAAAATTCTGTTTTTTTATTAGAGTTTATAACTTTATGAACAAATATCATTGTATTAAAAAATATTCTTTGTTTATATGTTAATAATTTCATTTCATTTACCATCGACTTTACCCTCGTATATCTGTTTTTTTTCAAAATGATTCTAAAGGCTTTATTTTGTAATACAGTTAGTCTATCTATGTTTTCTTTGTTTGATAAAAATAAAATGCTACTACCGTATGAGATGGAACGACAGCAAAACATGGTTTTGATTGCAATTGAAAGAGATGGATATATGACGAACGAACGAACTTACGAAACGAAATTGTGACAGAATAAGCCTGCTTTAGCCTGAACGACTGCTTTCGACGCGATATCTACCTCAGGTGAAAATCCTAAAGACTAAATTGAGTGGAGAAGTCCACTTTGTAGTGTAATGGTTAGCGCGACCGTCTACCATGCTTGAGGTCCGAGGTTCGATTCTTGGCTGAGAGAACGTAAAATATTGATTTTAATTGTGGTTGTACACTACAATGTTTCATAGTTCCTTGACTGGCACCTGAAGCGTAAGACTGATAACTTCACCTTATTTGTGACAAAATGGTCAAAATACGCTGTAATCGGATTACCAGTTCAGTGTCCTATGCACCAGCGCGTGGCGATAAGAGAATAATGTAATTTAGGTATATAAAAGGTTGGGGAACATTTTTAAGATGGGAATATATAAGTTAAGGCATTTACAGAGCGGTCTGTTTTAAGAAATATGAATATTCAAACATTGTTAACATGCTAAGTAATAATGTTTCAAATGATCACTTAAACAAGCCAATGACAGGTCGTAAGTCTTTTAAACGTCTAGAAAACCTTTTTCCATCTCGAAGATGTTCCCTATCCATATGTGTATCAATTTCAATAAGAATTCCTTAAGGGGGTAAAGTCCAGTACGTATCTACAAAAATTAGGATATTTTCAAAATACTGTAAAGTAAAAATCTTTAAAAATGAAAAATGGTTATTATATTGTCAAGCCAAGTGAGCTATTCAATGCAGTTATCAGTTATTTGGACAAGCATTTTTTAAAACTTTTTTGATGGCAACTCTATTATTTCTAATGAACGGTTTTCCTTACGGCGTTAGACAAACAATATTATGAAGCCTTTATGTTTGGGTTGAACATGGTTTTACTTTTACTACCTACAATGCGAGTATATAAAACTAAGAGAGAAATATAATAAAGTATACAAAATGTCCTAAATCCATTGCAAATTGCTTTTAATAAACCTTAATAACGCAAATCGTTTAGCTAATAATCTCTTCGTACGTAAAAACAATTGATATTTTAACAATTTTTTAATATTTATTATTTTTGGTTTGTGTTTATGAGCTAAAAACGATTTTACAAGAAATTATTTTTAATTAATTCTATTGCATTGAAACATGTCTGAAAAATTACGTAGTTATTTAAATTTTAAAATGCTGCACAGTGAGTAAAGTGCTACAACCAGCCAATGAAAGAGCGTAAGCCCTGTCAATGCCGGTATTTCCGTATTAAATTCTAAACATTATGTTTGTTGACTTGTTTCAAAACATGACTGTATCTTGAGACTTAAAAATAAAGTTAAGAACTGTTTTTAAAACAGTCATGATCTGAAACCAGTCGACATTTCTAATTTATTTTAGTAATGCTACACAAATTAAATATATTTTATTATTATTTAACATGGACAGTCACTTTGTTTGTTTTTTAAATATTCATTTGATCAATATTTTCGTATGGACACAACTATTTAAACCCGTACCCAAAAAAGGAAACGCTTCTTTGTGAATAATCAAATTAACGAACTACAACAGATAAAGAGAACGAATGAGAGATTAATATTTTTTTTTTTTAATGTACAATACAGCACAACTGCAAATAATAATATGCGTATATGATTTGGTATGTATTTATAAACTTATTAGAATAAAAAAGTGCAAAGTAGATTATTAAGGTCCAACATATAATCCATACAAACAACAGTGAACAATGACAAATAAGTCACTAATACACATTATTTACTTATTTTCACATAAACGGCACAAATTGCCTTTAATATATATTGATCAATAATATGAAAAAAATGTAAATAAACAGAACAAAATTCCATAACCGTATGAATAGTAGCAAGTAAATACACATAAGTAACTAAAAATATAAAAAATACGGATGTAAAAATGACCAAGCAAAATAAAACATTTTTAAACATAGCTGAAAGTTTAAGAATTACATTGCGAGAAAAAAAAATGAAATCAAACTCGTTTTATTTTTTTATTTATTTATTTTTACATAAACGGCATAAAATGCCTTTGATATATATTGAACATAAAAATGAAGAAAATATATATATAGATATATATAAATACATAACAAAAAATTATAAAATTGCATAACTATAACAATAGTAACAAGTAAGTAAATACACATAAGCAACCAAAAATATTAACGAAATAAATATGAAAAAACAAAAAAAGGGAAAACATTTTTAAATATAAAGAAAAGTTTAAAAATAATATTGCGAGAGAAAAAAAAATCAGACTCGTTTTATAACTATCAAGTCCAGAACCAAATATATTAGCCTTGTCCTCATACTGATTGCCATATCTATGGAGCCTAGGGATCGGCGAGTGCATCTAATAGTTGGTCCTAGAACTTGCAGAACAAAAAGGAGATCTGTGGCGGGTATGTCGACCAGGTACACGGAAACACCAACTTCAGCATATCAGGACAGTCAATTGATGAATTGATCACTTTATGAAGTAATATTAAGTCAGTTAGGATTCTTCTATTAGAAAGTCTTAAAAGATTTTCTTAAGACAACAATTGATTATAATTAAGCAGCTGGAATATGAAGTTTAAAATTAATATATTTTAGAAATTTCTTCTGGATGCGCTCGAGTGAATCAGAACGTACACGATAATGGGGCGACCAGACTGGAGAAATATATTCTAAACGACTTCTAACCAGGAAACAATAAATTTACTTGATTGGTGTGGTTCTTTCAAATTTATTAGTAACCCTACAAATAAATCCCAACATACTTAGCGCCTCATTTTAAATCTTGTCAATATGTTTGATAAATGTAAGTTTATCATAAAAAATTACGCCAAGATCCCTAATAAAATCAACTCTTTCAATTGTTGCGTGGTTCAACAAATAGTTGAAAATTAAAGGTTTCTTACTTTTAGAAAAGGAAATAACCTGGCATTTATCTTTATTGAGAAAAATATTATTTTTATTGAACCACTCGTAAATTATGTTGAGATTCATCTGCAGGGTATTGCAATCATCAGTATTATTTACAACTCTATAAAGTTTGAGGTCGTCAGCAAAAAGTAAATATTTTACATCGCTAAAAATTTCAACAATATCATTTATATAAATTAAAAATAAAATAGGTCCTAAGTGTGATCCTTGGGGTACGCCGCTTGTTGCTAAAAAAACTATAAGAGATATGAGAATTTATTTTAACTGCTATTTTTCTATTATATAAGTAACTAATGAATCATTTTGAGAGTTCATCACGTATTCCCAGTCGACCAAGTTTCTGCAACAAGTTAGAGTGGCAAACTTTGTCAAAGGCTTTACTGAAGTCAGTGTATATAGCGTCAACCTAGTGCATTTTATGAAGTGCACTACCAATAAAATTCTCGTACAAAATGAGATTGGTGACTGTTGAACGACCAGTAATAAACCCATGTTGCTCAGGAGCAATTATTTGTTTAAAAGGTATAATTAAGTTATCAAGTACAAGTTTTTCAAACAATTTAGGGATTATAATAACTTATAACTATCATGTCCAGAACCAAATATATCAGCCTTGTCTTCGTACTAATTACCATAGCTGTGGAGTCTAGAAATAGGCTGGTGTATGTGATAGTTGGTCCTAGAACTTGCTAAACAAACAGGAGATATTTGGGTATGTCAATGATGATACATAGTTAGAGAGAAAGAGTCTGAAACTAGTCATTTTGGTGGCCTCCGTGGTGTAGCGGTCAAGACGCTTGACTCACGCACGGAATGCTCCGGGTTTGATTCCTGGTGAGAAAACAAAAATTTAAATGTGATTTTTCTCAAGCTTGGGTGCTCTGTGATGTAATTCACCACTGTAATTAGGCCTCCTGGCCTGTTGTGCAAAAAAAAATGTAAATGTAAAAAATGTAAATTTTAGCATGGTAAAGATCTATCTCTTTCGGTAGACTATTCTACAGACGAATCAGCCTCCCCACAGGCATCATCAAAGGTAAATTTGTCATGCATCAATGAACATCAAGTAATCCGTGTATGGAAATCTTGGCATTTACTGGGCTCAAAGACATCTGTATCTCCTTCTCACATTTATTCTCCATCTCTGTTGTAATACGTTAATCATAATGACTCATTAGGGGATAAAATCAATGTTTTGCACCACAATAGGCGGCCAATTGCAGTGGTGACTTGCATCACAGAACACACAAGTTAAAAAAAAAACATTAATTTTTGTGTTCTCACTGGGAATCGATCCCGGAACCTTCCAAGCGTGAATCAAGTGACTCCGGAGGCTGCCAAACTACAATGACGAACACTTGGAAAAATTCAATGTAAATTACATTTTTATTCCAGTTTTTTTTTTGCTACCCTGCCATGTGAGGTGACTATGATTTACACTGAAGCGGAAAAAAAGACAAAAGTGTGTCTGGGAATTTATTTAGTAAATGTCTCTCACTTTAGTCAACCGCACTTGATTGTGTAAATCCGACACTCTGAAGCCTAATTTATTTCCTTCACTACATATATTATAGCGCCTCTGCCTTTACGCTCTGAGACAAATAGCCCTAACTACAAGACGTATTTACATTTATTTCCAAGAAACGTTAGGGGTAGAGCATTAGGGTTTTTAAAAAACATTTTCAAAATTTCAAGATTATATTTTTTACTTGAAAAAAAGGATTTCATAAAAAAGACGTGTATCGTTTTTTTAAGCCGTTTTGAAAATGTAAAAATCGTTTTTTTATTTTTTTAAAATATAAATATCAGTGCCACTCGAAATCTTCTTCAAATCATCTTTCATCATCAAAAAAAAAATCTCTTAAATGCTGTACATACATTAAATATCCCAACACGTCTTACAGCTTCAAGGGACATGAACCGTTAGGATGCTAGTTCCAAGTTCGCTATTAATGCTGTTTTTTGTGCGCCTTGTGTTCTAATGGTCTACCTACCACACAAGAGGTCTCGGGTTCAATTCACAACACGGTTGACATAAAATATTGATAGTATAGGATAGGAAGATAAAATATTTCATAGGCCTTTGACTTGCATCCAAAGTGTAAGACTGATCATCTTACCTTCATATAACAAAAAAAATTATCAAGATTCGCGGCAGCTACTAATGTTGTGCCTTATTTGAGATATAGTAGATAAATAATTTACTATCACTCGTTTTGCAGCAATAAAACGCATGAAATTTGAGAGTCTTGTTGACTGCTTCAAAATTTTAATTAATGTTATACATATAATATAATATTGTAATTATTGGGATAATAATGAAAACTGTTTGATTGATTGATATACTGAAATTATACAGATAATCGGAATATTTGGGTGAACGTTTATTTTTTATAATAACAGTTTAATTATTTTATTAATCAATAGGACATTTTCACGTTTTTTTATTTTATTTTTAAGTCATTTTTAAATTCCAATCGTACTGGTATTGATATATATTTTTTGTGACCTCGGATAAATTTTCTACAAAGGCTTTAAATATATTTATTTTGAATTACCCGAAAACTATAAGTTTTGCCTGTGTTGTTGTAGAGACGGAATAACATGTCCAATGTATCTTTCACTTTTTTTAGAAATACAGATTTACCAAAAAAAAGCATTCCTATCAGATCGATTACAATTTAAACATTTACAGTGCGGCTCTCCGTCTTTTGTAATATGTAAAACTGCTTAATGCTTTAAGTAAAGTAATAACTGTATCAAAAGTTTCCATGAAAATTATGTTCTTGTTGGTACTTATTTGCTTAGGTAAATAATATACCAACAATTAATTGAGTTTGAACAAATTTTTGTAGACATGGACTGGATTCAACTCTCTAGGGAGCCGTTTATAATAACATATTACAACACGGGTGAAGAACATTTAAGAGAAGGTAATATAGAAGTCTAGGCATCTACAGGGCTAATGACCTGTCATTGGCTGGTTTAAGTGGCCACTTTAAACTATGTGTAACATTCACCATTCTGCCCATATTTGAACATTCGTCTGTTGATGTTTGTGAAGTTAAAGAGTCACAAATATAAACAGATGAAAGAACTCAAGGAATATAAATGTTCAAATATGGGCCATCCAATGACAGATCATAAGCCTTGTAACTGCCTTGACTTCTTTATTACCTTCTTTAAAATGTTCTTCATATATGTTGTAATTATGTTAAATAATATACGCTTAACGAATACTGATGCACAAATGAATCAACGTGGTTTTTTTTAAAGGTTTTATCATTTATTTATTAAAATTATTTTACCCCCACCTTAACCAATCATTTAAATCAGTTCGATTTGTTTAATATATGTTTTATTAAGTAAATACGTAACAGATTAAGAACTAATATTACAATTTTAAATTACAAAAAAATCAGAAAATCATGCATTGCAGGGTTAAAGTTAAAGCATGCTCTCATAATTTGGGACAGTGTGAGTTGAAGTACTCTTTTATGGTGGAGAAGCTTCAGAAGAAATTTCTTCGGTTTCTCTACATGAGGGAGTGCGAATATTATCCATGGCTTTATTCCACTGAGTTCCTCCAGGGTATGCTTGGTTACAACAGTTTGAAGACTAGAAGGAATGTGTATTTAACAACGCACTTCTTTCGATTGTTGCGCCGTAATATTGACAACCCTGAAATTATACGGAGCATTAGCTTTTATGTTCCGGATAATTACCTTAAACAGCGTCAGCATAGACTGTTTCACATTCAATATACAGAACCAACCTGCCAATGGTTATGCCTGTTGGAAGGGCTATCTCTATGTTGAACTAAATTACTTTGGACATTGACATTTTTCACGTCTATGAGAGAATTTTTCGTTACGAGATTATCTTACTTTTTTAACATATTATTCTCTGGATATTATGTACACTTATGTGTTTTTTTAAATATATATACCTAATTTTACCTAATTATTTCAATTATTTCCATATGTATGAATAAAGATATTCCATTTTGTAATGTACATATTTATGAATAAATAAAATTTAAAATTGAAAAAATAATAGGCATCAAAATATACCGGTTTTAATGAGCCAAGTTTACAATGATATGAATCAAGTTAATATTGTTAACATTTTATAAAGTAAGTCAAACATTAAAACGTGGACTATAAACAAAGAATCAGTATTTTTGTAGATTCTTCTTCTCGATTTTCCCTTACCCAGCCTGAAACCAAATTTTTAATTCTTTTTTTGTGTTTTCACTTTTAATATTTCAACCAGGAAACAAAACAATTTTGAGCCATGGACAAATGTATAGCAGGAAAATCAACGCACTTCTCGCGATTGCTCTTTTTTCATTCTTGTGCGTAAGGGTATTTCTATTTTTATACAGGGTAAAAAAGCTTTTTTCTTATTTTAGGACTGTTCGTAAACAAATTGAGCTTTTTTGTTATTTAGGCAATTTTTCGGATTGAATTTCCAAAATAGTAGCTCCTTAATGAGACATCTGGGATCCTTACTCCAACCTTGAGAATGACAGTTCCGCTGTTTCACTGTCTAAAGCCCACAGATACTTGTTGAAAGTCATTATTTATAAAATAACTTTGAACAAGTCTGAACAAAACAGTCCAAAGCCAGGACATCAGTTTAAATGCCAAACAAGGCGAGGAAAATAAGGACATTATTTCAACTTAATTCTGAAGCGTAAATCATCCTTAGAGGAGCGGGTTGAAGATATCATAAATCGTTTATGTACTTATTTTATCATTCATCTTAAATGGGTTGAATCGAATATGCTATTAGGTATTTACAATTCAAAACCCCCGATAAATTACTGTAATCAAAACTTCAAAAACTTTTTATCGTTTATAGAAATACCCTCAATCTAATATCTTAAAATTTACAGTTAATTTTATTAATTTTTGGCCATGAAGGGGCCATGTGGCCATGCGGAGCGGTGCGGCGAATAGGAACTAAGGAGACGGGTTTGGATCCCAGCAGAAAGTTAAAAGAATCTCCTACTTTCTGGATATATCTTGTTGTTGACTGGAGGCTGGAGATGGCTCTGGGACACTTCACTTCTCACTTAGTTTGTGGAGGTTTTGCGATAGCGGGGCGGTTATGCGGGCGGAGCGGTAAGCGGTAAGCGGTAAGCGGTAACGATCAAGACGACTCGGTGGTCAATTTTTAACTAATCTTCTGGGTGGTGAGGAACTTGGGGACAGGTGCGGGTGAGAATATTAATGTTAATGGGGGTAGAAAAAATACATATAAAAATATAAATATAAATATAAATAAATAAGTATATAATATCGGCACAACCAGGCTAGTTGCAAAAAAAGTTAACTTAAAAAATATTTTTAATAAATATATCACGTATTTTAAAAATGGTCAAATTTGGTTTTTTTTTCTTAATTTTTCCATCCATCTAATTTTGATCGTTTTTGTGCAACAAATTCGACAAAAACGCAACAATTATTTAACCTTCAGTAAGTTTTGGGTGCAACCGGCCCTGAACTGGGTATCACATTAAAATACTATGTAGAATTTATTACAACATTGTAAAATAAAAAGGTTTTTATCAGTATTCCTTTATTATACCACTAGCATATATAAAAAAATTGTTTAAAACATAATTAAATTTAAAGAATGTCATCTTGTCTCACATAAACATGGCATATTTTTTTAAACATAAGTATTTACTTAATCACTGAGTGTTTTACTACAACATAATTTAGGAGTATTTATTTATCAAAAATATTACAAACATTAATAAGAACGGTCTATTATCCAATTATTATCTATTAAACAACCTAACCAAAGAAAGTAAAATCCTTATAAATTTTTAGATAGGGATTATTCTTGATACTCCCGTCGGATCTTTCTTTTATTCATTCTTAATTATATATGGTACCTTTTGTTTAATTATATAAATAAAACACGAGTGATACTTTAATCCACAAATTTGGAATATGAATAACCTTATTTAATTTACTTACATATAACTTTGAATTACCTATCCTTACCTCTGTTTTGTATAAATACATTTAACTCTTTAATAAAGGTACCAGTCTCGAAGATGTCGCTAAAGCGATGAAACCGGTCACTAGATATTCCTAATGTGTGGATTAAAGTATCACTCGTGTTTTATTTATATAATAAATTACAATGAACTTCCATCAAGAATTTTCACTTACAAACTTAAATGTTTTATATATGGTACCTTTGTTTTTGTCAAATTATTTTGTTTTGTTTGTCAAAATGAAAGTTGAAATGTAAAAAAACATAACACTATACGTAGCATTTATTTATCAAAATCATCAATTATTACAATATAAAGCGCGCGCCATGCCCACACAAGCTCAAATTTAGACCCCACGCGCAGCGCAGCAACGTCACCTCTTAACCTTACCTACACTCGCGACAAACTATTTCCGGTAGTCGATTAAACGGACTATCTCATCATAGTTAAGATAAACTTTTTAGTTTTTTGCACACAAGGGCCTCGAATATACACAAATATTGGTCGTGGAAAAATCTTGTATAACACCGAGAACGAACCATAAGATGTTAATTCGCATTCACATAAAAATAACAGTTAATTAAATAAATTGCATTTTTTAAAGATGTGATATATTGTATAAATGAATAACATACCCGAACCTTGGTATTTACTTACAATGTGAATCTCTAAATTTCAAACAGTTAGTTGGCGTTTGTAATAACAAAACTTAATGACAATTTTGGCATAGAAAGCGTCTTTAGTGGGGTCAACACATTTTTGCAATGGTGTCATTACATTAGCCACATATTAATCTTAATTTGCAATAATACGTTAAGCACCTTAAAGCACTTTTACATGATTTTTAGTCTATTTGCATGGTTTTTGGTTAACACATCGAGGTTTTACAGAGAATTTATAAGTTTAAACTCATCAAACTATATTTTCCAGGTAAAAATACGTCTTAAATAACACAATCCACATGCGAATGCATTTAATGCAACAAACCACTGTCGTACACACAGTAGATATATATATGGACGTTTTTAAGTAATTCCGGCCATTTTGAAATAATTTATTACAAAAAAATCTTATTTGGTATCAGTTTTGCGTAGATTTGTTCCCGTTTGGTTTTATAAAATCACTTCTCCTTTATAAACATCGATTTTATTATTTTGTTTGTAAGTCAGCTTTTTTAACAATATTTCTGTTGCTTGAATAAAATTTCGTTTTTTATTAATCTTCGTAAATATGTCGTATTGCAAAATAACAATTTTAATATGCTAATTCCATGACGGTACAAACTTGTAGATACCATTTTATTTTTTTAGAGTTAAAAAAAAATACAAGAAAAATACATAATTTTTTTTTTACACCACAACAAGCCAAGAGGCTTAATCTCAGTTGTGAATTACAGCACAAAACACCTAGGCTTCAGATAAATCACTCAATAATAACAAGTAATTTATCTGAAGTAATAAATCTCATAAAAAACGGTTCGAAAACTACACGAAATCAATGATCAGAGATCAAAATGTTAAAGTTTGGCTTAAATAGTTACCTCAAAATTTGTGACATCGTTCTGTTGAAATTGAAACAGTCACAAGCAAACACCAAAATTTAAACGAATCGTGACGTATTAGGAGCGTGGCCAATGCAATGAACCGTTTTCGCGGGAATTAAAAAAAAATGCCATTAATAATTACGTTTTTTTTTCCTTGACAGTATTTCATACTCTTATTAATTTAAAATTGTAAAAAAAGGAACCTGATATTTCCCTATTATATTAATACTACATATTTTTTAATCAATGATCATCTAATTATTAATATATATTAATTAATTTTTGTACCAAGATATTTTAAAACCGTATAAAAAAAAGTTCTTGAGTATAGATAGTTTGCTTGGAAGAAAATATGCAGATCGGGAGATGGATTTAGAATTGCGAGCAAACAACATAAGATCTTGTCACATGTCACACACACGCTTCGATTGGAGGCAATTCATACTTCCATGGCAACTTCCGATTTGCCCCCCAGAAAATAATCCTCACAAACCCTTTTGCAATTTTATTAGAATACTTAAAAAATATAAGAAATCACAAAAAGCTAATATCAAAGTTTGATTTTTGTATAAAAAAAATTGAATTCTTTTTTTTCTGACAATATTTCATTGATCCCAAACTTTCAAAATTTTCCTTTTAAAAAACACGCATTATTCTGGATTCAAACTAAAGATATTTACTCTTTTTTTCGATGATATATTTTATTGTCCTTTAATAATAAGGAATATTTTTATGTTTTTTAAATATATTTTCTATTTACTTTTTTAATTACTATAAAATAATAAAATACCTCATAATTTTTTACAGTATATTTTCTTTTCTCTTTCTTAATAATAAAAAAATTTATACCTGTCTTTTTATTATTTTTTTTATTTTATTTTATTTTAATTGGGAAATCAACAGTTCTACATTTATATTTTTAGTAAACAAACAGATATAGTGTATAAACTCAGAACTAATAACAGATTTCCACATAGTATACAAAGTTAGTAAAGAAAATATATTACATATCAAATAAATACATACAATTTATACATATAAAAATGTTATTTTCATGTACTCAATAATCAAAGATGTTTTTAATATTTATTTTAAGAACGTTAAGTTACTGTAAATTGGGAGAGATAAGGACAAAAATGCTTGAAGAGAGGATAAGGAGGGGAGGGGAGATGTACATATTTATTATTATAATGTCTACTAAGTTACATAATACATTTACATTATAGGTACACAAATTCATTAACATTTTTTCTATGCCTAAGAACAGGCTATGCCTTTGTGGGATTTTTTGTGTACTATTTTTACTGTTAATTTGTGTTTTATTGTTATGTAATTATCCTTTATTTTTTGTTTATTCTGTTTTACCTCTTATGTATATTGTAAAAAAACAAGAAAACAATTTTTTTTTTGTAGTTTTTTATTCAAGACTAATGAAAATTTCAAATGAGATAGAAAACCTCTTCAAGAAAGGATAGTTGTAGTCTGGGTATTTATATACATAACTTATGACCAATCATTGGTTGGCTTAATGTTATCACTTTGCACACTTTGCCTTATGAATGTGGAATAATTCAGTCAGATAACTCTAACCCACGTCGATAAAAGTTTCAATTCTTTAACTTCACGAATATTAACATATGTAAGAATTAAAGTAATGGGTCTGTTCAAATATATGCAGCATGCTAAATATTAATTACACAGTGTGTAATGTGACAAGTCATAAGCTGTGTAAATGCCTAAATATCCATATTACCTTATTTGAAATATTCTTCGTCTCTGTTATAACATGTTAATATTAATAATTTCCTAGGGGGTGAAATTCTGTTCTTGTTTACAAAAAAAATATAAGAACTCAAAAAATTGTTACATCATCTTCATTATTTTCCTATGCGTACCCAGTGGTGCATAGAACACTGCATTGTCACTTCAAACGTAGCGTATCTTACGCTTCAGGAACCAGTCCAAGCAATATTAAACATTGCAATGTTAAACCACAATTTTATTTATTTACTAAAAACATTATACATACATTACTTGATTACAGAGACACATTTTATTGTGACACAATCAGAAGTTAAAACAATGTTTTCATAAGAAAACCCAGCTAGAAAGCGAACCCGAACCTCAATCACGGCAGGTGAATACGCCAACTAATACAATATGGATTTTTTTTTCAAGATTTTCCCCGGAGAGTACCAATCGAGTCAAAAACGCTTGTCCAGAATTCTGGTTCTATTTCACATACAGAACTGTTCTTCATCCGCTTGAACACCGAATATTTTATCATTCTTTGATAAACAACAACATTTTTATCTAGCTACGTGATCACAATTCATTGAAAATTATTACTCGTTTTAATGTGTGATATTTTTTTTTATGTCTGAATGTTGAGTTTTATTTTACTCCATATATCATAATAATTATTATAGCTATCTTCATTACATCGAATCATCAATTTTATGAATTCATTTTTAAAACCTAATATTTAATTATTCTAAGTTAACAAATAAAACCGATTTAAGTCAAAGATGGGCGGAATAGTCAATTTTTAACCGTATTCATTATTATTTTTAACCCTGCAAATAGGATTCGCTTCCATTTTTCTATATTAAAATTCTTTTTCGCTGTGTTGATTCATGGCCAGTTTTATAAACATTCATTGATACCATTTTTACCAATATTTGATATTCTGGTTAATTTTAGCGTCTTATAAACATTCGTAGTCTAACCGGTCGATTAAATAATGGTTAAATCTAAAAATAATACGCCGTTGGCTTAAAGACTTGTCATACGGACAAAAACCATTCTATAATTATAGACTAAGAAGTTATATGCAGTTTACAACAATACAGCGGGTCGTGAGTAGGTACTCAGGTCGAGAATCGCAAGCGCAAACTGAAACCGTCCATTATATTTTTGTTGTTAAACTAAAAACCAAACCAAAAATTTGGAACGCTTTTGTTCCATAGAATAGAGTTAAACGGCTTCTCTAGCGAATTCTTACACTGAGGGTAAATATCACTATCCGATTTCAGCCGGTTAAATGGATTACGATCTGTTATCTTTATCGTGGTTGCCGTATTTGACACTGATAGATGTTTTGACACATTTTTTATTTGATTATTTCTTTCGTTTTCCCCTTTTTTCGTTTACGTTGCACCACGGGTAACATAATTTGTAATTTCACTTTATTATTTGCCTTATATTTTGCAAGCGTTGAATAAATCTACACGAAACATAAAATACAATAGACAAACAAATCAGATATAAATATGAAGAAAGTGAAAAGTCTAAGAAAAGATTTCTGCCTGTAAAATCTTTAAGGATCTGATGCATTAAACATCGGAGTCACCAATGTAGAATTTGATGCTTTAAGATGAATGTGATCTCCTACCCAGTTGAAGGTTGACAAAAGAAAACTTTGCTTACTTCAGAAACGTGTTTATTTCAGATCTTATAAACAGAGTAATAGGGAGAATAACTACGTAGATTATAATAATAAAAATACTTTATAGTTTTATTCCACTTTTATTTATAATGTTTTTATAATTTTTTTACCAGTGACCGGGTTTCGTCGTGACCGACATCGTCAGACTAAACAAATTTCTATGTTATTTACAAGTGCAAGCAGGGCTTGTAAATCACGATTTTATATAATTATGTAAATAAAAGAGTTTAAATTAAAATCATTTAAGTATAAGGTAATAACAATTATAAGAATATAAGTTTTGTTTGAATGTACTCGTATATAATAAAAACTGGTGTAAAATATATAATTTTATGAAGTTTTATAATGAAAATGTATTTGAATTACATGTATTTAAATTTAATTAAAAATTACTGGGGCCGCTGGTTGGTAGTTCTATCGACAGCTATGTCTCCGGGCCCGGGGGGTAATTAAGTGATTCTCTGAAAGCAAAAATTCCCGGCAGTTAATTCTTATCGATTAGTTTCATTGTGTGTATTTTAATAAATACAATAATGGAGAATGCACGAAAAGTGGAATAAAACTATAAAATATTTTTATTATTGTAATTGAAATGCAGTTCCACCAAGAAATGTCAGTAGAAAAACTCAAAAAACTACGTAGATGTTTTACGTTAGTAACTGGTGAATTAAACTAACTACAAACTGGAACCGACTCTGTGAACTAACTGTGCTTGTCCGGACTGAGGCTGACTGAACGGTCTTATTGAACTACACGTTGTAACTTAGGACATTACTACTTACATTTTATTCAGTGTTCACTTAACTTCCTAGTGGGAACTTGATTTTGTGAACTACTTCCCTGTTTGTCAGTGATTAAATGATTTAAGTATCTGTAAACCACACAGATATCACTCGCATGACAAAACGTTCTGAGTACGTTTAACCTTCAAAATAGCAAACTTTACGATGCCAATGTCAGATTTGACATATTCACATTAGTGTTGCCATATTTCAAAACTTCAGTAACAACGCTCGTAGAATGGGAATCCGCTGCAGCTACACATCTTAAACGAGTTATTTAAGTACAAAAAGGCTTCATAAAAGTTATTTTGAAGGTACCAATAAGAACCTCATCTACGGAAATGTTGAAAGCTTTTGAGGTGCCTGTGATATGTCTAATATACACTAAAAATATTCTTCTTTACATATTTGAAAATGAACATCGTCGTTTCTTTGCTTTGGAACATGAATATTATAACTAGGGCCAGAAATAATTATCAATATTCCTAGCCCTAACACAACATTCGGACAAAGGTTTAAGGATTATTTTTTGCTAAATTGTTTAGTATGTTTCCACATAAAATTAAGTTTACTGATAACTAAAAATATTTTTAAAAAGAAATTAACATCTGGTTGAAGAAAATTAGGATAGAAGAAATAAAAAGAATGTTTGAAAGACATGTCCAATATATTTTTGAAAACTGAACACTCTACAGTCCTAATAACAGGTTACTCTTGTAAGAAAGAAATTCTTTTGTATAAATAAAATTTCTTATATTACCTATAATAAAAACATAAAAAGTTCATAAATTGAATTTCGTTTACAAACGAAACGATATATATGTTTTGTTTATTGTATTTGAAGTGCAATTTGAATATTTTTATACTACACACGAAGGCATATTTTTACTTAAAATCACGTATGGTCATTATGAAAGTCCATCGGAGAATGAAAGGCAATTGGCACCCACTAATTGCAATGCCATTTTCGACGCACTTGTATTTTGATAATATGTACGGTACAAAATACATATATAATACATTTTTTTTAATAGTGATCCCGCAACTCGACAGATAGCAAGTAGACGCTCGAATTGGCGGGTTTTACTGGTTCGCGGATTTTGGAGTTGCAAAAGCGTTATCTTCATATATATTGACAGCGAACCCCAATACAAATTAATTCAATTGCATGTCTTGTAATGGGATTCTTCCAACCTAAATGTTCGAACTTCCCTCGCAGCAGGCTCTATTAAATGTCCTGTGGTCAACTATGCACTCGTCTTTTTCATAATTATTGGTGCATGCAATAGCATGACACAGTGGAGGGAATAACTTATTGATAAATAAAATAACTTATTAGTGATCGCGCTGAGAATACCCAGATCACATGCACACATTTATATTTTTACATTGAAAATTGACATCTACCATTATTCTTAGTTGATTTTAAGGAAAAGCTTCGTGTCCTTCTAGAATTATCATTTATCAAAAGTTTAGCATCACTGTAAGTAATTTTATCTTTATTTCTTAGAAATGGGAAAAAGTTTTTGATAATGTAATATATGATTGTCACGACAAAATGTATGTTCTCATATTGTTTTATACCTGGAAACGTAGATAAATAACTTGAATGAATTAATCTATCTTCACAATTGTAATAAATCACCCGAATAACGTTTTGTCTTTTATAAAAGTTTTTGTATTGTTTTCTCGAAGATCATTATTTATTATCGTTATTATTTTTTTTTTTTCTTTTTTAGTATTTTTTTACAAACATTTTTTCATTACCTTTTTGCAGGCTAGATATTTTTTTTAATTTCTGCAAAAAACTCTATTATCATCATCATTGCCCTTTTTGCACCTTATGGTACATAGGGCACTGCATTGGTCTACTAACCGAAGTGCATCTTGATAGTTTTTGTAACATGAATGTGGGATCAGTTTGTGGGTAATATGATTTTAATATCCCCAATCGTGTGACACGAAACAAATATTTATTCCATGTGCCAGTCTGTAGCACTAACTTTGCACAACACTTTTTCCGCTTTCGTTCTTGTTATTATTTTTTTACTCGCATATTTAACATGCCCTTTAAATCATTTAAAAAATAATTACGGCATATTCAATCTGGCTGCGATAGGCTTCCACTTGTTTTTTAATGATGCACACGCTTATATACACCTTGGTTTTTTATTTAAATTTTATGCTACCCACATTTTAACAAAATATTCTCACCCACACCCTGTACCCATGTACCTCGTCCAACCAGCAGTTTGTTAAGAATTGACCACCGCGTCGTCGAGATAACCGCAATCGCTTAACCGCTCTGCATCCGCGTTACCGCATACCGCTCCCGCTATTCCAGATTCGCGTAATCGCCGAATTTAAATTAGGCATTTAAATTATCAGAATGTGTGATTTATAAATCACGACTTGTTTATTTGTAGCATCCATGGAGGAAGATACAAATATGTGTTTTAGTGGGTAACTCAAAAATACTTATTTTGAAGTTATATAGTTGTGATAAATACCTCACAATATAATGTTTCAGCTCCACAAAAATCAACATTCAAAGACCTTCTTCCATTTTTCTTCACCTTTATCCATTTTTGAAGCTTATGGCCTCTTTTTAAAGCCGCACATGACAATTTTTTAAAAAAATACCTTTAATAAGCGGTTAATTACTTTTTTAAATTTTACATTAATATTTTTGGTTTGTTAAAGATTTGTCTTTTCCTTAAATTTACATTTACCGCTTTCAATGATATCATAAGTGCACCTCAGTATATATAGCCAATTTGTCTTTCACCCTCAATCTATTTTTTCCAATTCTGATGGCGATAGGGTATTTTGGTTCAATAGCTTATTAGTATGCCGGGAGAAACAAGTCCAGCCGGGAGAACCAGAGCCCTCACCACCCCTCATGTTACCCATGCCTACTCTAGGGGATTTAATTCAGTCCTTGTCTGCAAACAATTAGGCAAATTCAAAATATAGTTGATTTAAAAAATCTTTATACTTCTAATGGTTCTACAAAGTAGTTTGTTGTTTATTTTGTGTGGCGAATTTTCTAATAATTAAATTTGGTTGTTCACATAAATCATGTAAATTACGCTTTGGCAACCGCTACAGAAATGTTAAAGGCTTTTAATTAAGTGATGAAATTCAATTATCGATTTAATTCAATCTAAATAAAGTTGCTAATATTAACCTATATTATTAAGTTTAGAATTCAAAACTGGAATCAAATTGTAATTTAAATTGTTTAAAATTTAACAATTAAAATCAAGAGGTGAGTTACCGAATACGTTGTTTGGAAAAAATCGAATGATGGTATTATATTTGTTACATTAACTGCTTATCAAACAAACATGATTGAACATTGTAAAGTTGAAATCTTTGACGACAAGTTTTTTTTAAAAAATAACAGTATAAAACTTATTTATGTACAGAGAGGTAGTAATGATACAACCAGGAACGACCCATGTCTGTGAACCTGCCCCGACTCGCGATAAAATCCATGATTAGTCGAGGCATACAAATACATGCTCATTCATGCGTACACACGTGCATACATACAAGTAAATTTCACAACAAAAAAAAAATTAATCTGTAACGATTTTGGCAAGTTGAATAAATATTACAGCAGAGACGAAGAATATTTTTCAGTAGAGAATATGAAAATCTAGTCATTTATAAGGGTTATGAATTGTCCTATCTATCGTTGAGGTCTTGAGAGGTTTGAGATAAATTATTTGTTTTTTAAATGGTTTCACACTTCAATATGTTGATGTCCTTGAACTGACAAGCGAAAGATTGATCATCTTACACTCTTGTAATAGATCCATATTCAAACCTGGTGATGCATACTCTATGTACCATTAGATTGGGATGATGGTTTGATGCCGATGATTTTTTTTTTTTCAATACAAGTCTTTATGTGAAAAAGAACTGGAATACTGGATGAGACTCGAAGGTTAGTCTCAGATAAAAATCCTGAAAGTGGAAATTGAGTGACAATCAATTTTCCTGGTGTTGTAGTCGTTGGCCCATTCGCCTACCATGCTTGAGGTTACAATTCCTAGTAATGCCTACATTTTTATTACTATTAATACTGATATTTTATAAAGCGCCATTTATGTGAAACAAGGGCGCTAAGATACAATACCTCCGTCGGCGTTCAGCTACAGGGAATGAACGGTTAGAATTGGATCATAAAATATTTCACTTAAATGCCCCTCTCTTCATCCCCTCTCTCTTTTTTATAAGGTAGATGGCGACCTCCGTGGTGTATTCGTTAAGATGTTTGACTCACACAAGGAAAAATCCCGGTTCGGTTCCCGGTGAGTCCACAAAAGTTCTATGTGTTTTTCTCAATCCTAAATATTCTGTGCTGTAACTCAATACTGTAAATGGGCCTCATGACCTATTTTGATGCAAAAAAAAGAGCAAAATATTGTTGATTCAAACAGGGATGATAATAACTAATAATTGACATGTATTTCTCTTGAATGGACTGTCCCGCTCTTTTTATTGTTTTCTAAATATTTAATCAACGACTCTCATCTTCAAAGCGTATTTATAGAATAAGCTTGTTAGTGGGTAGCAACCAATCATAATATTATAATTAAATTGTCGTATAACTCGGAACTTGGAAACTTCGGTTCATTTTCTTTTTATGAATCTTGTAGTCTTTATTTATTTTCAGTGACGATATTTTTACCTTGAATTTTAATGAAAAATGAATAATTGGGCCAAAAACTAAGTTTAAACATTGTACGTAAATTATTTACTGGTTATAATAAATCTCATTAAAAAGACGAAATTCGTTTACATTGCTAATAAAATATTTTATCATTAATTAATTGTCCTTTGATCACTGTACCCTCATACATAAATATTTTTGTTATACTATATTTTTTCTGTTTTCTTTCTTTTTAGCTTTTTGTTGACTCTGCTTAATATGTTTTAATAAGCAACAGAACTTTTCCATCTGTTGACTTTTAAAATAAAAAAGCCGAAACTTTTATTGATGTGGATGAGATTCATTTGGGTGAATGATTCCCTCTTCTAGGCAAGGCCTAAAAACACTTTTCAGTTTCTTAAACATTTTTATACCAGTCAGTTGAATTAAGTTTGCGAAATGTTAATGTTAAAACAAAACCAACATGTTGAGTGTTACACAATGCGTAAAGTGACCAATCTACCAATGATAGATCTTAAGCTTTGTAAAGCTTAGACTACCATTTGCCCTTTTCAAAGGGAATCTAGAAGGTAAAAACAACATTTTTGTAACTAGCCAAAAACGTGTTATTTTGTCTGATATTGAAGAAAGTGTTGTTTTTGGTGATGCCCATTAGGACTAGAATAATTTTCATTAGAATTGTAAATTCGTAATGCAAATTAGTGCTAATTAAAATTGCAAAGTCATTCTGTGTCCGGGCAGGTGAAGAATATATTTCTATGCCTAAATTTGAACCAGAACCTTGAACGAGAACGAGTGTTTTCAACTCGATGGGTAAAAAATCCTGAATGTAAAAAATGGACGGAGATAAGTCCACCACGCCTCATAGTAGTGAGCGGTTCACCAGGGAAGCACTGGGCCCCGATTACAATGGGAAGTTAACAGAGTTATCTACGACTGTTTTAAAAGAAAAACCAATATGTGTGTACGAAAATAAGTATATTTGCATGAACATTTAAAATATTTTCGTCGGTAACCCATAATTGAACATGTTTGGAAGAAAAAATCTTTTGCATATTCGGCTTTTCTAACGGAAAACTGAATTTTACTTTGTAGATAAAATTGACGATAAATATTAACTTCCCATTGTAATCGGGGCCCTAGTGCTTGAACGCGCCGGAACGCTGTTCCGGCACTAGTTTTAGGAAAAAAATAAATTAAATATATGTTTTTCTCCCAAGGGTTAACAAATTATGTAAGGAGCGCTTTAACTGCTTGATGTTCTTTAAATCTAATTCAAAATATTTATATATGCTGTTAGCAAAATTTTCTCATCGTAAATAACAAACGCTTCAATTTGAATAATGTTCATGACGTGTAATTTTATTATTAATGAGGGAGTTAGAAGCAAAAACACCACTGTCCTTGATCACTGTTTTTTAGCACTAAACCAACAAAACCACTAGTCGAAATTCCTTTAAATCCGATGTGCAACGTGCGCGTGGTATAACAGGTAGAGAAAAGACTATTCATTTTAGGTGCAATGTGCACACTGAACATAAAGAAATTATCGCTTCTGGTTTTTTTTTGTCTTTCCAAAAACAGTGATCATGGATAGTGACGTTTTTACTTTTAACCTCCTCAAGTGTCAAAATTTATTTTAGCGTTACTCGTATAAAGCAAAAATTGTTCAATGACTTTTTGACAACAATTTTGTAAAATGATTTAAGTAGTTATTGTTAATAAAATTACAATAATATCATTGGTTTGTACAATTGAAAGGGTTTTTTTTTCTGGATCCTCACATTAGCCAGAAAAGGGTAATTCCTGACATTATTTACGATCTTTTCTTGAAATAAAATACGAGTGATACTTAAATTCACAAATTTGGAAACACTGGTGACAGAATACAGAATATGACAGAAAAGTTTTTGGCGAAAAACCAGAAGCTTTTTTGCGCTTTTGTTGATTTGCAAAAAGCATTTGATCGAGTTGATAGGAAAAAATTATGGATGGTTCTATCGGAGTATGGAGTGAGTGACAACCTTGTCCGCGCTATTGCTTCTTTGTACAAAGATAGTGTAGCGTGTGTAAGGGTAAATGGGTCATTAACTTCCTGGTTTGACATCCCTAAAGGAGTCAAACAGGGATGTGTAATGTCACCGTGGTTATTCAACATATACATGGATAAATGTATGAAAGAATTGAAAAGTATGGATGTGGGAGCGAAAATGAGTAATCTAATTGTCAGTTGCCTTCTGTACGCCGATGACGCAGTCCTTCTAGCTGACAGCGAAGAGGAACTGCAATCCTTGGTTACAAAGGTTTACGAAGTGTGCAAGGAGAGTGATTGGCTAATGAATGTGCAAAAGTCGAACGTCATGGTCTTTGAAAGAAATGTAACTATGACTGAATGTAAGATTGTAGTAAATGGAGATAGTTTGAAACAGGTCGAAGAATTTGTATATCTGGGTAGTATGTTTACTAGAGATGGAAATATGGACAAGGATATTGAAAGGAGGGTTAGTGACGGTAACAGAGTTAACGGTGCCTTAAAGTCTGTCGTAGCAAATAAGTGTCTATCGCAAGAGGCTAAATTAGCAGTTCATAATGGAGTTCTGGTACCAACCCTAATGTGTGGAAGCGAAGCATGGAGTTGGAAAAAAAGGGACGAAAGTAGACTGAATGCTGTTGAAATGCGATCCCTCAGGCGAATGTGCGGAAAAACAATGTATGATAGGTGCCCTAATGTCGAAATTAGAGCAGAATGCAAGGCTGAGTTAAGCATTATCGACAAAATTAAGAAAGGTCTTTTGCGATGGTTCGGTCATGTGGAGCGAATGAATGATGAAAGAACGGCTAAAAAGATTTATGATGCGAATGTGTCTGGTTGTAGAAGTCGAGGAAGGCCTCGGAAGAAAAGTCGGAATAATCGACGTGCGTGCATGAGAAGATGTATAAATGTGAAGGAAGCAAAGGAAGTGTGCCAGGACAGAGTGGTGTGGCGTTCTATCCTCTCTGCCTACCCCTCCGGGGAAATGGCGTGATGGTTAGTTAGTTAGTTAGTTAGTTAGTTAGTGACCAGTTTCATCGCTTTCGTGAAATCTTCGAAATTGGTATCTTTACTATAAATTTTGTGAATGCATTTATATAAAAACTTTAAGGATAAATTTTAACTTGTGGATTTAAGAATCACTCGTCTTTTATTTTTATTAAAAATTACAATCAACTTCCACCATGAACTTTCACTAAATAAAGTCAATTATTATTATTTTATTTCTTTAAAAAAATTCATTGCATTTTTTAAAAGGTAAAAATAAGTTACAAATACAAAAAATAAACTTTAAAATAAACACAAAAAAAAAATCCGCCAAAGCATGGCATGTGGGTATTTTATTTAATATTTAAATAGTTACTAATGTATGAATATGATAGATATCAAAAAATAAGTAATAATTTTAAAACACTATTTATTTATCAATAATAAAATAAGAAAATTAATAGTAAAAGCATATGCTATTCATTAAAAAAAGATGCTACTTAAATCAGCTTTTTTATCCATAATTTCAACAATAAATTTAATCGAAATAAATTCAAATAATTAATCTCTATCATAATTTGTCTTTGTTAAATGCATTAAACAGTTTTGGAGTTACGAAAAATGAGTGTTTTTACCCAAGTCTGGATTAACAATAAAGGATTTCAAGTAAACTATTCAATATTTGACCAGATCTATTTAAAAAATTAGTAAATAAATGTTGGCGCATAAAAACATATCTTTGACATTACTGGCAATAGATTTATCGTAGCTTCAAAAGTTCAGCTTTCTGAAATAATTAGTTGAAGGGAAAAGTTGAATTTATTCAAAGTGTAATTAATAATGAGTTTATTTACGGTTTCTAAAGGCTTATTATGATTATTATAGGCTCCTCCCCATCCAACTATTCCATAAGAAAGAGAAGACTGTACGAGAGCAAGATAAACCAGTTTGCTAGTGTTTGGATGAACATAACTAGTCGAACGTTCGAAAACATCAGTCAGATATTTCAATTTGTTAACAATTTTTCAATGTGATTGGTCCATTTAAGTTGACATTCTAACGTTTCTCACAAATATGTTATCGACTTTTCAGTTTGCATTTTTTTTCAGTTATAACATATCCGTATATCAAGGTTACAGTATTTATTATGAAACATAATGGTTAGATCAGAAGAAGAGGCTGACGATTTAAAATTGTAAAAATGTATGAAAATGGTTTTTTCGCAATTAAGTGAAAGGAGATTCCAATTTAGCCACTCTTCGATTACTGTTATACATTTTTTGGTTTTTTTGGCAGTCTCTTCCTAGAATTTACCTTGTGAATTACCCTTTACAATGTTAATTTTTATATATAAGTTAAACACCCAAGCTAGTCTGGCCTAACCTCAATATTTTTCTAAAGTAAAAAAAAGCATTCCGCCACTCCGTATGTATTTTTCGAGTGCGCCCCTGGTGTTCACCTATAATGCTTTAGCTCCCGGGTTGAATTCCTGCAAACCTTATCTCGATTATTTTATATACGTAAGAAGGCAAGTTAAATGAAATCAGTCTTACGCTTCGTAGGCTTCCCAGAAAATATTACGTTTTTGAAAATATTAATGTGTTTATTTATTTAACCTTTATTAAATTAATATATAAAAACCAGTTTATTCTTAATTTTGTTTGATAATCAACTGGTTTTGGCAAAATATTCTGTCTTCTTCAGGGTTAATTACAAAATAACATAATATTTGTAAAAATGTACACAGTGAGGTTGTGTGGGTTTGAATTAGGAGGGAGAAAGGGGGTTTCGTGTGTTCATTCATACCACTCAACTTCACTGTGCACATTTTATATATATATTATGCTAGTTTGTAATTAATTCTCTAGAAGGCAGATTATTTAGCCGAAACTAATTGGTTATTAAATTAAATTTAAAAATAAAGAGAAGACATCAAACGAAGTCATTTTATTTCAAAATATCGATTAATAATGTTTCACAAAGTTAGTACTTCAAACATAAAAAATATTTATTAAATTAATTCATAATATCTTCAGACCTAACATAAGCTCTTAATCACATAACAATTTATATACTTATATCGAAATCTACAAAACGCATATTTTTTCAAATTTATTTTAAACATAAGATTCATTTTTTATCCAACTTCAATATTTTACTATTTGAAAATATTAGTTTATTTAGTTTATTAATAAATCTGCATGTGTATCTCAAAATCGGGAATTTCGGTTTTATCTCACTATTACTTTGGGCTAGCGATAAAACTTAGCCAAAAATTTACTATGTATTGCCAGAACCGTGGAAATGTATTAAAAGCTTAAAGATAAAAGGCGTTACTGACAGCTGAAATTAGTGATATTCGTCGCGGAGAGTCTAAGGTTTTGCTGAAGTACTCCCTTATCATACAGAAAATCCAAAGAAGTTTCTGAGATATCCCTACATGAGAAAGTGCGGGTATTATCCTTGGCTCTACCCGATCGAGTTTATCCGGGGAATGCTTGGCTACAACAGTTTAGAGACTAGAAGAAATGTGTATTTGACTACACATTTTTATCGATTGTTGTACGGTATGATCGATAATTCTGCGTTTATGATGAGCATTGGTTTGTATGTTCCTGATAATTACCTCAGACAATAGCAGTCAGCATAGATTGTTTCATATTCCAATATACAGGACCAACCCGCCGATGCATATGCCTGTTGGAAGGGCTGCCGTTATGCTGAACAACATCGCTCTGGATGTATCCGAAAGGGTTTTCCGGAGGAAGATTCTCCTTATTTTTTGACATGAGTCTCTTTATGTTTTTTTTATAATATGTACGTCTTAAATTTTAGTTTGTAATGTATGTTTTCTTTTAAATAAATTAATTGAATTGAGGAAAAAATCAAATCGAAATTAAATAATAGCTGATAGATAGCTAACACATGTTCTTGTTTAAATTGTTTTTTTTTTAAACCCTTTCAGGCCTTAATTAATTCCTGTAGATGAACAAAATATTTTTCATTCTGTGTGTACTAAAGTGTGTTTTTTATACTTTAGAAATTTTTCAACGTTTTTTTTTTATAAACAATGAGTCTCTTGTTGATAATCAACCCACAAAACTAATTTTAAATATGTTTTTATCTCACAATATATGATTATTTAATAAAATTAGTTCAACTTTACAGATTTATGTTTAAAACCTGCTTTAAAGAAAAAAGTTACCAGGGGATTTGTAGCAACTTAACAGAAGAGCCAATTTTATAAAAAAATGTGTTAATAAAACATCTCGTATTTTAAATTAATATTTTAATCATGTTGGAATCATTCAAGAATAATGTCTATGTATGAGATTTTTTTATTTATAAAAAAAACCTTTGATTGACTCATCTTTAATGTTGCTACATGACGTTTGGTTATTTTTTCCTGGTTGTGGTCGATATCATTTATAAGGACGACTAAAATAATTCGCTCCATAACAAACAAAACAGCCAGAAACCAGCTGTCAAAGTTGAAAATAAACTTTTCTGTGTAATGCTTATTACTGACGTATAAAAAAAAGTCGTATTTGGGGTTCCAGTATTAAAAAAAAAAACTCCCGGTTTTTGAATTTCGGTAGGTACGAGAGTAAAAAAATCTTAAAATTCGTGTTTATTTATTAAAAACAGTTTTTTTTATGAAATCGCTTTTACTAATAAAAAAAATTAAGTAAAAATTTAATTAAATTATTGTTTATATATACAAACTGTATTTTCAGCTAGTGAAATAATACCTTTTTTTATATGTATTATAATTTTGGGAAAAAAATCCTTAGACCTCATTTTTGATAGGCAAACACGCTTACTACTGACTACTGTATTTTGATTTTGAAAAAGTAATCTCCCGAATTGTTGTGCCAACATAAAATAACCACTCTGCCAAAATGGCCTCCGTCATTATTTGAACACAGTTCCAAACTCGCAATTCAAATTTGAATTCCAAATTCGAAAGTTTGCAGGTTCACTCATTCAGCAAATCACTCAGCGCCCTACAGAGTTGCCAGCTAGAGAGGATTGTCGTGTAGAGAGTGAAGGGTCTTGCCACAGTGTTATCAAGAAGAAAAAACTCGTCAGATTGTTACAAGAAAATTCCTATAATCAATTTGTAACAAATCCAAAATGCCCTGGCAAACGTTTTTTCCAGTACTTACTGCTTTACCTCGCCCCGGTCACAAATGAATGTTGATGTTTTTGATCTTATTTTTTTTCAATCAAACTAAATAAGTTTTTTTTATTTATTAATAAAATGGTGTTGCATAATAAATTTGATGTTTTTGCTAATGTCGTGTAAATGTGTGTCTTATAATATTAATTAAAAAAACGATTATCAAAAATTAAAAACTTCATATAAGCAATTAAATGAGTTTCAGACTTAAAATTTATCTTTATGCCTTTATCTGTTTTTGAATTTTTAAAACACATATTTTTCAAGAATTTTTTGAGTATGTCCAAATATTTTCAGACGCTTGACTAAAGTCAACAGATGGAAGAGTTGAAGAAATGTGGATGTTTAGACATAGGCAGAATGGTGGATGTTACGCTGTGCGTAAAGTGGCCATTTAAACTAGCCAATGACAGGTAATAAACCTTGTTAATGTCTGGACTCATATATTCCCTTCTCAAAATGTTTTCCTTCTCTGTAGCAACAAAGTTAGACATATATTTTTGTTTTTTTATTTTCAATTTTTTAAAATGATTATTAGATAACTGATGATTTTCTAAGACCCTACGAAATTTCATTCGGCTTCAATGGTTTTAACATTATTGAGAAAAATGCGTGGTGATTAATTTTTTCGATACACACGTGATAAAATTATTTTATTTTATAAGGTAATTCAACAAAGATACTCAAAAACATACAATTTGAAGGTATTCGTCGATAAAATTTTACATGCATACATATCTTCAATTATATAATTACACAAAGCAGACAAAATATCACGTGTTGTTTTTTTTTACTTGAAAAAAAAAATCAGTTTACAATAAAATAAAAACTAAGCTGTACTTACGTGTAGTATTTATACCTAATATATTATTTGTTAAAGTTGGGATACTATAATGAAAAAGACAATTTCGTTATTTTGGCAATATATATATATATTATGGTGCATTAAAAAAAAATAATCATAGAAAAAACTCAGTAACAATTTTGCAATAGAGCGACACTACTAATTGGTAAATCAGTTGGATGTGAAAATTTTAGCATGTTTTGTTGTTATTTTTAAATGCTTTTTAAAAAAATATGTATTTTATTTTATTTACTTAGGATACAAACAGATTTATACGTCAAATTATTGTAAATTGAAACATTAATAAAATTACGTATAAAAATAGTTGGGGCTGCCATCCATAACGTGTATTTTCTTAATTGTAGTTAAATAAAGCGACGATGGTATACATATGAACAATAAAATGATAAGTAATCGAAACTGTGTGGTTCCGATAAATTCAAACAAAAGAAATAGTATAAAACAAGGAATTAGTGTGAAGAAAAAAGAAGGAATTCATGAGGAGTAGTGAAGGATGAATGAAGGAAAAAAGAAGTGGAAAATTACATTTGATTTGATGACGAGAAATAAAGAGCAAAAAAAACGTCTATTCACTGTTATTCTGAATCAAACGTATTAGTTCTTTTCTGTACCTTTAATGTGTTAAAAATAATTGTTCTTTTATATGCCTATTATTGTGCATTTTTTATTGTTAAGGTATTACACATATCAATTTAATTATTATTACATTACAATGATTAATATTAAAACTCTCAATCGAAGTATTAAAAACACTGATTCAATAAAATGAAAGTAACTTCTAGCAATTAAATAATATTTAAAAATAAAGTTTAAACATTTTTACTCTCATATCTTCTTTTTAGTATTTAATTTTAAATTCGTAAATGCAAATTCTAAATGCGTCACGCGGAAATATGCGCGTTCATTTTTTGTTATTCAAAAATTGTGGCAACCTTGTTACAAAGTGCTCACTTAACGTAAGGAAGAAAATGAATTCACTAATCCCGCAAGTCCTCGAAGTCCCAAAGCACGTCTACAGCGTAAAATAACGCAACAAGTTAATCCAAGGAACCGGATCGAAATGAATAAATTCGGGTATTTAAAAGGGTGATTTTTATACCGTTTATATGTCCAGGCGAAGAATATATTTCTGTGTGTGAAATAGAACCAGCGCCCTGGACGAATGTTTGCGACTCGATAGCTGCTCTCAGGTAGAAATACTGAATGAGGAAATAGAATTGAGATAAGACCACCTCGTTGTAAAATAGTAGGCGCATTCGCCTACCGTTCTTGAGGCTCTGAGTTCGATTCCTGGTACGTTGGACGTTAAATATTGATTTTAAAGGATATTTAAACTGAAATATTTCACTGTTTCTATACAAGCACTTGAAGTGAAGGTGTGATCACCTTAAAATAATTTTAAATATCTTGCGTTTGGTTTACCAATGCAGTGCCTTTTGCACCACTGGGTTTGGTCAGGTGAATGATGATGATGTTCATATTATTCCAAAAAAATATTAGCTCTTATTAAATACAGTTTGTATTTTACCGTTCATAACATCTGCTTCAAGCACATATTTCTTTTTGCAAAAGGTTAATAATACCATTTAACCCTTTCAGCTCTGGTGATAATTCAAATGTAAGCTAAATTTAATATTTAAGATTTATTACTCCTCTATCTACCGGAATTTAAAAACGGCAAGTTTGTTTTTTCATTCGTGGTATCCCGTAGTACGTCTCTATTTTTTATGCTGCATGTTATTTGTTGCTAAAAGAACATAAATCTATAAAAAAATAACGTATTTAAATATGTTTTTTACATGCAATGAACTGAAACGCTTATCTTAATTGAAAAAATGTTAAAGATACTGGAATCACCAAACGCCAGGCGATTCATAACAACCTACTCAACACGCCACCAGCCTCTACAAAATGAAACATGGCCGAAATCGACTAGCAGCCCGCATCCAGGAGCCTTATGCTGGAGAGATGTGACATTTTGTCACCCACTCGACAATAATCGATTGGGCATATCGATTGTTTTTTCATAATGCTCTTCTTGAAAACCCTCCAACAATTTAATTACAAAGATGAATGAGAAAGTGGCAACACTAACAAATTCGTATGTATCTATGGCCTATGGCTCTCCTGCTACACGTAAACTTTTATTGTTTCTGTCCGACTTCTTCCGTTGAATATTTTGTGTGTTAAATATTATGAAAAAGTATAAAAATATGTTTTACTGAGACACTGCAACATTTATAATTATTATTTTCCTTTAACATAACACACATCCACATGTTATTAGAAATATTTCATATTTCATATTCATTTAATGGATTTAAAAAACATATTGTATAATATACAATTATATCTCAAATACGACGAGATAAAATAATTTGAACACTTTAAGTACCAGCCAAAAACACATAAAATTTACTCTGTGCCCGGCATTTTTGTGAAAATTCATGCTTTGTGAGGGGTTTCTTAAAAGTGCCATAATTATGAAAATACTGGGTTAAATCAATAAAAACTTCTTGGATTTATTTGATATAATTAAATAATTCATTTTTGTGTGATAGTTTTGCCAACATTGGCCTTTATGGAAAGCCACATTGCGCATTGCAATGTTCGCACATATACAAGGCCTCACTCTTTTTTTTGTGCTCTGTATCCCGGAGCCGTGTAAACACGTGATTATAATAACCATGCGTTGTGTGCCAGTCCCGTGTTTTCACGTGGTTTATCAGCAGCGAAAAATTACTAATAAAAGTCCCTAGATGTCAATAAAGTGCACTTTTTTAGACAGCTGGTAAACCACGTGAAAACACGAGACTAGGACGCAACACATGGTCATATAATCACGTGTTTACACGGCTCCGGGATACAAAGTGTTGGATTAAAAATTAGTACAGTTATATTTGTTGCACATTTGTTGATACGTTATCATTATAATATTGATCAGTGTTGTAAATTTTAAGTTGAATACGACAAAAATACATACTCGTCATTCAAACATAAATGCCGAGCTTTTTACAAGACGTAAGTTTGACAGCTGAAGTTACGATGTCGCATTTGACTGTCAATGTCGAGTGCTTTGGGGTACTCGAGATAAAGTCAATTGGTTTGCAATCGACTGCATTCGTATGGGTGGTTCAAGAATGCTGTCACTCGTCATATTACGGAAGTCGCATACGATTCTAAAGACGAATGAGTCCAGCATAAGGCCCCAGGAATGCTTTCGCTGGGGGAAACCTATGTCAACACTGTCAACACCAAACGCCTGGCTGTCCATAACAATAAACTCAACTCGCTACTAGTCGCGACAAAATGAAAATTAGCGAAGCCAGACTTTCTCCAACCAGCGCTGGTAGTGGACATGATTTTTTTTCGCAAATTCACTCGGGATTACACAGATACGTTCGTCTTTAAGGTTTGTTTGTTTTGAAGCGAATTTTTGCCGCCCTTACAAATTAAGTTTTTAACATACTTCACAAAAATCAAACTCATGCGATTGAATAAACATATATATCAGCGGTGGTCAACCGATCGATTGCGGCTATTAAGCCTTTGGATCGCGAAAAGGCAAAAAAATTGAGCGGTTGGTCGAATTTATCAATTATTCGTTCAATTTGTTTAAAAAGTTTCCATTTGATCCATTTATTCAATACAGTTTGTGAAAAAAGGTTCACAAATTCATAAATGACTTTTGCGAAATAACCCACAAATTTTCAGAGATCCTTCAAGTTAACCATATTTCACTGTGAATTAAAATAATTATTTTTAAGGCATTGATAGATACTTGAATATTGGTTTCCAGGAATATCCAAATTATAGACTGGCTGGATATCCTCCAATAGGAGTTGTTTAATCTTTCCGAAAGTCAACAGACGGAAGAGTTGAGGAAATGAGGATGTTCAAACATAGGCAAAATAGTGAATGTTACACAATGTGTAAAGTAGTCACTTAAACTAGCCAATGACAGGTCATAAGCCCTGTAAATTCCAAGATTTCCATATCCCTTTCTCGAAAATGTTTTCCCTCTCTGTTGCAACAAATTTAGGTGTCAAGAATGTGCTAAACAATTACGCTCTTATCTTGTTTCACCATATTTATCTGAATCGGCATTTTCATACTTAAAACAATTGAAATGTACGCACCGTTCTCACTCATACTTTGGATTCTTTAAGGTTGTTAATACCCAACTACAATCCTGACTTTGATACCTTAATCTGTATCTAATCGTTATGCATGCGTACTATTTTTTTTTTTCATTAAATGTATGGTAAAGTTTAACACAACAGACAGGCTCTTTTTAAACTTGGGCTTAGAGGGCGAGGACTATTCACGGGAATCCGTCACAATAGATCTTCACATATCGCAATGAATTTAGGAGCTTGGATAGCACTGACCTCCACCTCTAAGAATAGGAATAAGAATGGCAAAGGTTATGATTAAATTCTGATTAAATAATTAAGATTAATATTATTAAATATTAGCGTTTAACCACTTACCGACTTTTTATGCCTACCAGTTTTGAGACAAACCCGTTTCTTTGTCAGGACCCTCACTACACCAACATGCAAACACTAAATACTAATACCATTTGTATACTGTTTAATATGTCTCTTTCCTGTGGCACATTTACTGATTCTTGGAAAACTTCATATATCAGGCCAGTTTTTAAGTCAGGTGGCAAGTTTGATGTCAAAAATTATAGACCTATATCAATGTTATCTATTGTTCCGAAAATATTTAAATCTATTATTACAAAAAAAATAACACCTGTATTCAAAAACGTGTTGATAGATCAAAAACATGGATTTCGAGCTGCCAAATCCACTACAACCAATCTGTTTGTTTATACTACTGCTATTACTTGTGCTCTTGAAGACAATCTTCAGGTTGATGTGCTTTATACAGAATTTTCTAAAGCTTTCGATAAAGTCAATCACACAATTCTTCTGGCTAAATTACAAGCCATTGGTATAAGAGATCCTTTATTATCATTTTTCAGGTCTTACCTAAGTGAAAGAAAACAGTTGATTCAAATTAATAATTCCTTGTCTTCTCCAATCACTGTTACTTCTGGAGTACCTCAAGGAGCCCACCTTGCTCCATTATTATTTAATATTTTTATAAATGCTATTATCAATGTTTTTCGAAATACAAAATTCTGGCTTTTTGTTGATGGCAGCAAGGTACTTAAACTGATTGAATCTCCCAATGAATGTCTTTTTTTTCAACATGATATTAATTGTTTTAATGAGTGGTGCGACATCAATTGTCATCAACTGAACATTGACAAATGTAAAATAATATCTTTCTCGCGACGAAAAAAACCTGTACAATTCAACTACGAACTAAAAAATACTTCCCTTTCAATGGTTTCGTCAATAAGGGATCTTGGCATTATTTTAGATAGTAAACTCTCCTATCGTGAACACATTGATAATATTGTAAACAAATCTCTCAAACTTCTCGGTTTTATCAATAGAGTGACGGCGGACTTCAAAAATATTAATACCATCAAAACTCTTTATTGCTCACTAGTTTGACCCCATCTAGAATACGCTTCTCCTATTTGGTCTCCATTCCACAGGACTCATATTGACCATATCGAGTCTGTCCAACACCGTTTTTTAAGAAAAGTGGCATGGTTGCTCGGATTACAAAGGGGCAATAATTCTTATTTTGAAATAGAGCAATCTCTTAATCTGTCTTCATTGGAGAGACGTAGAACTGAGATGGACTTTATATGCATTTTCGAAATACTTAATGCTTTAAGTGATGTCCCATCTCTGTTGCAATCAATTTCTTTTCATGTTCCCAACCGTGTCACCAGAAGTCAAAATCTGCTATTTATAAAATTTTCTAAGAGCAACTTTAGTTTTTGTGCCCCAATGTCCAGAATGTGTAGATTAGTCAATTCATCACACGACTTAGAATTTTTTGAGATAGATCTTCCGGCTTTTCGTAGATCTCTTCGCGACTAAACAGTGTGGGATGAAGTTGGATTAGCATGGTTTAGCTCAAAGTTTTTGGTCTTTCGTTTTTTTTAATATATTGTATACTATTATTGTTTTGCCCTTGTTTGTCTTTGCTGAAAAGTTTTATGTTCTTTTTGTTCAGTTTCTTGCATTTATGTTTCTTCATGTAACTGTTGTAATTGGCTTAGGCCGTACATATATAATAAATAAATAAATAAAATACACTTTTAATAAAAAACTTAACTAATCATTTGATGGTCAACCACTTAGCCCCCTCCCCCTTCTTGTATCCCCCCACACATTCTGCGTCATACCTCTAAATATTATTTAACTGTTTTTAGTGCATGTTCGGACATGGTGGTATTTGCATTCCCTTTAACTCTGCATGTAATTGATGTATTTTTCGTCAATACTATGTGTACTATGGTGATAGTAAAGATAAACGTCTATTTTAGTATTTGTATATTGGTGTAGTAAGTGTTCTAGCAAAGAGACGGGTACGTCTAGAAAGAGGTTAATTAAAATTTACTTGTATTAATGAAAATGTTTGACCACAAAGTTAATGCTTCGAACAAAAATAATAAATAATTAGTAGTTTGCATAGACTCTGGACAGTGCAAAGTAGATCTCGGGTTTTATGAAGTTACCCACCCCTGATATATCGTGGGTATAATGGCAAAAAACGATAACTCGAAAATATGCGGATTTGACTTAATGATGCAGTTTTGTAAAGTATTTAACGCTCTACAAATTGGCAAAATACACTTAGTCATATTAAATTTCATATATTTATTTATTTGACGGATTTATGCAGTCCATTCTTACAATGGTAAATACAAATTCTCATAATAAATACAGGCAGTCATAAAATAAAATACAATTAAATAAAATTAAAGCTAGGACAAAAAAAAATTGCTACCTCAAGACAAGATCCGATCTATCTTAGTGAATTTTTAAATCTATAAATACTTAGACCAAAAAAGTCCAGATCTTATCTCGAGTTTACAATACGACACAATCGGGACATTGGTGCATGCAAGCCATAGTTTGTGCTGTGTTGATCGAGGAAAAGCACATTATTATTTCGCAACCAGCGGATCGGAACATTAAATGCCACTTGTTCCCGTAACGATGGTACATCAATAAAGCCATTCAGCAAATTAAATATAAATATGGAGTCAATGTTATATCTACGTTTTTGTAGACTTGAAATTTTTAATAAATCTCTAGTTTTAAAAATAAATTAAAAGTTAAATCGTTTACCTGGTATTTTATTCAGGCTAAATAATTTAATATTTACCTAATATAAAATTAAGAAACAGAAAAAAAAAAAAACAAGTTCTTAAATAAGCAATTTACATCTTATTTTATTTAAATAAAATATAAAAGAGTAAAATTGGAACAAAACTTAAATGCTTGATTTCTCAAAACAGGGATTTGAGAGGTAAAGCTTTTTGCCAGTTTTCCTACAATATTATAAGATAATATACATGTTTCACGAGTTTTATTGATTTATTAATAGTTTATATCCATTTTTCATTGAAATTAAATGTTCAATATATTTTTTTTTAAACCCTCAGTTTTTAGAATAATTTCTTTAGTAAATACAGTCGAAATATGTTTTTTTATTCACGGAAATTCATTTAAGCATGAAAGGGTAATTATATTTTTAAGACTTTTGTGAAAGTGGACAGTATAATTCTCACTTTCATTTTTTAAAAGCAAAAAAAATCTGCAAGTACGTTTCCATGTTGTTATCTCAAAGATTTATTACGAGCAAAAAAGTATAATATTATAATACACTGAAATTTCGTATTTTTTAGTATAATTTATAAAATTTTTGGTATAATTTTTATTTTCTTATACTTTTACACTGTTTGTATTCTTTTTTTTATACAGAATAATGTTCCTTCACCGACGTGTTCCGTGCCAAGGGAAACATTTTACAAAATGTGAAACACACCTTAAATTAGTTATTTAACAAAGTTAACACGATAATAATAATAATAATAATAATAAACCGTAATTAATCCAATTAACCTATTTATAATTAAAATAATAAACAATATTAAATCAAATAATCATTAAAAAATAACCAATTCATATAGACCAATTGACCAAATATTATAAACAGTACACACATTTTGCCAATTTGGCTTGATCCACTCATCGATCCGTCCGCAACCCACCTCCAATATCCATTTCTTAATAGATTTTTTTTACTGTGAGTACTTACTAATTGTCCTTATGGATAATGGAAGTAGATTTTTCACTTCAACCGAGTAGTAGGCCAATCCTCTTTGACCGAAGGTTATATTATTTTTATTTTTTTTGCAGCATCAGGGTGGAGTATCTAAATCTATAGTAATTAAACGTTCAAAAAAAATTTTAAAACCCTTAGATTTTAGAATAATTTCTTCAGTAAATACTGTCAAAATATGTTTTTTTACCCACGGGAATTTATTTAAGCATAAAAGGGTTAATATATTTTCAGGCTTATGTGAAAGTGGACAATATAATTCTCACTTTCAAAAAATCGCAAGTACATTTCCATGTTGTTATCTCAAAGATTTATTACGAGCAAAGAAGTATAATATTATAATACACAGAAATTTCGTCTTTTTTAGTATAATTTATAACATTTTTGGTTCAATTTTTATTTGCGTAAAGGTTGAGATTATGTCGTATTATCGTGCAAATGAAATAATATGCGGATCTCAATAAATAATCGAAACGGAAAAATATATTTACACCACCACTACTTTACAAGGTTCCCATTTTTTCACAGTTATTTACAACAAGTTGAAAATGAACATCAAAATAAAATGTAAATCATTAAAAATAAATGCAATTTTCAAAAGAACTTAGCCTTTCGTAAAAAGATAAACACTTGCAAAAATATTTCAAATTCCATTACGGCCAAAAAATTTTAATGTAAAGTTTCAAATTATTTTTACCAAATGGAATTTTAGAAATAAGATAATAAATAAAATGTGCTTTTTTTCTATTAATTTTGATGTCCAAATGTTTGAAGAAAGGTATTTAGTGGATTTTATCAAAACTTAAATACATAACAACTGCAATGAAGAACATTTATGAGAATCTGTTATGAGAGTCTAAGCATTTGCAATGGTTCAGACCTCCTATTGGTTGATTTAAGCCATCATTTTATACACTATGTAACATTCAACCACTTTCAATTATTTTTCAAAGCATTTGTTTGAAATAAAAGACTATTGTAATTGATGTAAGAAATATAAACAAAACTACTAACAATATGACATTCTTGAACATGCTTCGGATTTGTTCAATAAATATACGTTTTTTTTTTTTAGTTATAATTTGAAACACCTACGATCGTTTTATAAAATGTCACTTTCTGGCAACCTTAGTTAAATATGGGCTTGCGGAAGAATGCGGATCCCCATTTTTCAGGCCAGACAGGTTGCCTTCCTGAAAATCCGATTCAGCGAAAATCACCCTTACATAACATTTCAGCGGTCGGTCGGAAAGGTCAAACAATACTTATGGAAAGCATGGTATAAATATATATTTTTTTTAAATTGTGTTGGATCGTGAATCTTTTGTAATCCAAATTGATAGAATCTACCGATAAAAAAAACGAAATGTGGAACTCAGGTTATTTTGAGGGCTCATAAACTGTTATCTTCTCTCTGTAAATGCCTAGACTTCCACAAGCCTTCTTAAAAATGTTTTCTGTCCATTGCGACAAATTTAGATTTGTTAACGTCTCATTTTTATCCAAGTCAGCCTTGTGGTCTAATGTAAGTGTATTTTTCTAAGACGTGAGAGGTCTCAGGTTCGACTGCTGATATTTTATTTTATTTTTTAAAAATAAAATGGAGTTGCATATTTAAGCTTTACCAATGTTACGTTGAATTGTTTTATCCTCCTGGCATTGTTTTTATAAAATATTTATTACGTAAATTGTATACTCGAATATTTAATAAGCTCTGGACTTCCAGAAGCTTAGACTCGTCTTCTTTTTTTTCATAATTTAAGATGCGCTTATGTTATTATATTTACTGAAATATTTTAATTTTGTTGTGGAGTTAGAGCGAGGTTCAAACCTTTATCCTTTTGTTTTGGAATCCTCTACAATGCACACGGGACCACAACCCGTATCAACCTCAATCTTATCTTTTTATCCGACTCAATCTTAATCCCGACTCAATCTTCAGACAGCAAAAAACATCAAGATATCCTGCGAATTCAAATTAATTTATCATACCAAAATAACATAACAAATAACATAAAACATTATGGGACAATGTATCAAAACAGGAACGCTTGAGCAACGGTTCGACATTACGAAGGTGCAATAAATACTCTTTAATAGCAATTCCCAATAGAGTCCCACTTTCGTTTGGTGGTTTTGTTTTTATAACTGAATTTCCATTTTTTTTTTTTTTTACAAGCCAGGGGCCCAATTACAGTTGTGAATTACTCGTACATCATAGAACGCCAAGCCATGAGAAAAAACACTTTTTATTTCTGTCTTCTCACCCGGAGTATTTGCCTCTTAAGCATCACTGATGCGAAATATGTCGATCTCAAAAGACACAATGTTCAGGTGCAGACTGCTTTTCCAATTAACATAACCAGAGGCAGGTTGGTTCTGGAAACCGGAAGGTTAAACAGTATGTGCTGACGCTGTCAGAGATAACCATCAGGAACATTAAAACTGATACTCTAAAATGGTCAAGTTCTCGATAAAACCTCTTATTATTCTGAAAAAATGGCTTAGTGCGAATCCATCCCTTTTCTGTTGCAAATTATTATTTATTTAGCTTGCCCATGAGAAATGCAGTGGAATAAAGCCGAGTTAACTACCATATTTTCTCGTGAAGAGATACCTTAGAGGTTTTTGCACTTTTGTGTGTAAAAAGATAATGATGATGATATTCATCATCATTTCTCCATCCATTCCAGTCAGTCAGCTCTGCAAATGCCTTGACTCTAAGTTTCTCCTTCATTTTTTTTTCCGTCTTAATGAAAATTTCTCTCTTTTTAAAATTTATTTAGTCTGTTCATATTGTTAAAATATGAATATTTTATTAAGCTCATGTTAAAGTTTATGCATACATAAGAAGGTATTATTTCACACTCGTTAGTGTTCCCTTGTTACTGCTGCGTCAAGTTACGCTCGTTCCACCCTTTGCCAAGAATTCAACTAATGATATCATGGCATGAACCACTGCTGGTCATTTGCGAATAAAGCGATAAAGTTACCGAGAATTTTTTTCCTTATCTCCAGAAGAAAAATTTTTGAGGTGGGTGAACTTACACACAAATAAAATATTAGGTGTTAATATAAGTTGTGTCTGCTTTTTTTAAATTTTAAAATGTCTACCAAAAGTAAAACAAAATGGTTTAACAATGTTTGATTATGTCCAAATGCTTGCAGACTGGCTGGATTTCCTCCCTAGGGAGTTTTATTTTATTTATTGGGGATATCAACAGTAATACATGTAATACAAATATAACAAATAACATATACAGAGAATAAAACCAATGACAGATATCCACAGAAATACATTAAATACACGTACAATACATACTAGTGTGTTTGTGTGAGTATAAGTGAGTGAGAGGGTGGGTGTGTGGGTGTTATATTGGAAAGAGGGTGTCAGGTATCGAAAATATAAATAAATACAAAATATTAAGAAATAGAGATAAAATTTAATAAAATAAAATAAAACTTTATTATTGAAACTAAATATAAGACAAAAAAGTATGTTTTAAGACGCGCATTTTAAATGTTATTTTTTTACAATCAAATGGATCAATAAGGGGAAAGTTCAAATTATATTCACTAGCAAAACGTATAAGTGGAGAGTTCTGGGCATAGTTCGTACGAACTGCTGGCACATGAAATAGAGAGCTCGACGTGTGACGGGTGCGGTAGCCGGAGTTGTTCATATTTAAATTTATTTCAACAGAGAGGGAAAAAATTTTGAGAAGGGAATATGGAAATGTGGATGTTCAAACTTGGGCAGAATGGTGAATGTTACACAGTGTGTAAAGTGGCCACATAAACCAGCCAATGACAGGTCATAAGCCCTGTAAATGCCTAGACTTCCATATTCCCTTCTCAAAAAATTTTCCCTCTCTGTTGAAATAAATTTAAACAAAACGTCAATAGATATATATTTATACATGTTTAAACTAGATGTGGTATTTAGTACCCGTCTTATTTCCACAGAACTGAGGCTTCGGAACTTATCTTGTATTTGGTAAGAAATAGTGTTATGCGCTCAGCGGTCAGAAAATGTGAAACAGAGAAAAAGGGCGTGACTACAGCTTTGTATTCACAGTAAACTGGCATAGGCAGATAGTCTTTTTTACTCTACTACGCGTTTTACACGGCAACGTCGATGCGACAGTGCTTATTTTTAGAACATAATTTGAACCTGAAGTTCTATGAAGCATCATCTCTATTTAATTATACCACAGTGTGTTCTACAAGATATTGTGTTTGTTTTTACGTTAATAACGTTATTTCATTTGATTCGGCTTCTTAAAACCTTCAAAACAAAATGTCAAGTTGACGAAAATGAGCATTTTTGACACCCCTTCGGTTCGCGTTCAATCGAAGGAATAAAGCTGTCATAGCTTCTCGCGAAATTTGCGCAGCATATGGTGAAGATGATGTTCTTTTTCTAATTCTTGATGGTGAGGGTCAGTGGTATGCAAGCTCCTGACGTCACTGCGACCTGTGAACATCTATTGTGACGAGTCCGCGTCTAATAGTTTTCGCTCTCCAAGTCCAGGTCTATAAAGAGCCTGGCTACTGTATGAAAGACGAGAGTTTACATTTTACTAAATCTCCCCCTCTAAGCCTAGATCCGTAAAGCATTAGGCTATTATGTAGGGGGCGAGCTCTTTAACATCCTAAGGTTTAACCAGTGGTCCCCAGAAGATGAAGCTCCTTTTGTGATGTAAGGCATCACATTCACATAGAATGTGTACAGGTATTTCCTCATCTGCACTGCAGAACCTACATCTAAAAGTTTGGGAAAGGTTTATTCTTACAAGGTGTGTGTTCAATTAATGCCCTGAAGACGCCTAAAGACGCCATGCATTATTATTACTAAATAATTTGATGTGTTTTCTTGTTCTCTTAAAAAAAACGGACACAACTTATGTTAACACCCGAGACAATTATCTACATTAAGCAATAGAAGCAATGTAATAGGTAGCAGCTACTTCTTTTTCGATTTTTTTAAGAAATATCTTTAGAAAATATTTCAGAAAATGAGTTTTTTTTATTGTGTTAGAAAGGGTAAAAATTTACATTTATTTTTTGTAAATGATATCGGAAAAAACGTCCTAAAAAATCGGTAGCAATTTTATAGCACATCTGTCAGCCAAATTTTTGGCCACTTTTTCTAACAAATCCGGCGTTATTTCCGAAACGATTTGTGATTTGATTGACGTTACTCGTGTTTTTTGATGCCTCAAGATTTTTTGGTCTGTTTTTAAAGAGAATGAACTTAACGTAGCTTAATAGGAAATAATCGAATGCCGTGAAATCACAAGATCGTGGAGGCCAATTTACATGGCCATTTCAGAAAATAATGTTGTCACCAAACTTTTCTCGTAGTAAATTATTATTCCCCGAAGAGTCTTATACATTTAGAGTTTTTCGAGTTTAATGCGTTCTGTCACATTATATTCGTTTAAGTATAATCGTATATTCATATAAAAATCTTAAATGTCTCTGTAAATTATTTTGGGACGCGCCATCAATCGAAAGTTCAATAAAAATAAATAAACACCAGCAACTAATGAAAGTATGTATACAGCAAAACGGAACAAAGAACACACGCAGACAAACCCAAAACGCTATAAGAACCCTTTTATTACTTCTGGTTGAGAGAAATCCCGGGTATTATTGGTGCTACTTGTAGTTTTCTTTACTTTTTTCCCTTGATTTCTTGAAGGCGGCATTTTTCGGAAGTGTTTAACTGGCATGTGTCAGATCAATATTACCTATTAAATTTCGGCAAGTTGTCCGCTTCAGCTAACAAGAAGGGCGTGAAACTGAGTGAGAAAAGGGTTGCCCCAAGATTCAATAAACTACCCGGCCTTTCCTTCACCAAACCGAAAAAACAATAAATAGAGGACTCGATGAACCAGGTGTTCTCCTACCAAATGTTGTTTGAGATAGTAAAAAGGTTTATTTAAATGCTATTTTGTTAAACGAAGTAAGTGATTTTTTCGCTCCTTGTTTTATAGCGGGTAATCAGTTTTTTCCTTACTTTTTTCTAAACTTAATTTTATTTATTTATTTATTTATTCATTTATTCATTTATTCATTTATTCATTTATTCATTTATTCATTTATTCATTTATTTATTTATTTATTTATTTATTTATTTATTTATTTATTTATTTATTTAATTATTTAATTAATTATTTATTTATTTATTTATTTATTTATTTATTTATTTATTTATTTATTTATTTATTTATTTATTTATTTATTTATTTATTTATTTATTTATTTATTTATTTATTTATTTATTTATTTATTTATTTATTTATTTATTTATTTATTTATTTATTTATTTATTTATTTATTTATTTATTTATTTATTTATTTATTTATTTATTTATTTATTTATTTATTTATTTATTTATTTATTTATTTATTTATTTATTTATTTATTTATTTATTTATTTATTTATTTAATTAATTATTAATGAAATCATACAGTCTTTATATAAAACAATGTTCAAGAGAACAATTTAAAAAGGTAAGACCAATTACAGATTTCACACTAATAAATGCAAGAGGAGAGGGAAAAATAATTTAATTCTAAAAAAGTAAAAATAAAAATATTACATAAAAAGTTCATAAAAATGAGAAGACATTGTATAGCTACTCTAAGTTTCTCCCTTTCTCTCTGCTTCCATGAACATTTAAATTTAATTGTAAAAAATCACAACCAACAATAAATTATCAGATGCAGGTAGTAGATGTAAGTAAATATAAATTAAGAGTTGAAATCAAATGTTTAAAATTAAAAGCAAAAGTTAAAATTAAAATGAAAAGTTTAAATTAAAATTAAGTGTAAAGTTTAAATTAAAAGTTAAAATTAAGAATTAAAATTAAAAAAGTTAAAATTGAGAGATAAAATTAAAAATCAAGTTAAAAGTTAAAAGTCAAGCAGGAGATAAATTTAAAATGCCTTTAACAGATCTGATAAAAATATGTAGTATGTCGATGTCACTAAAACTGTCATTTTAAGTAATCTGTATTCTTCGTAGAGTGCTATTTTTTAAATAATTAGTCATTGAGTTAGGAATGTCTAAGAGTACAGATTGACGAGTTCTACGGACAGGGACTCGATATGAAATACCTCTAACAATTTCAGGAGCTCAATCACAGATGGCTATCGACATGCTAAAAAACGTGCTAAGTATTTGAGCAATCACCACGAACAATCATGAACACGCTGAAGTTATCGCGGTCGCGTTGCAAAACGAAATTCAACTTCGGTCAGTTCAAGAGGATTGGTTGAATCTCGCACACGCCTTCTTTCAATTTTTCTCGAGTGCCGTATTGCATTTAGCCGGCGGTCGGCAAGCCAAATGCTAAGAAAAGCAGTCGCCATAGTAATTGTTTGTAACTTGAAAACGAAATAACAAACCGGCACGAGATTACACGCGTGTTGACTTTTTTGATTTGACGTTTGACCACGGACTACGGATACGGAACTTATCTATGGCGTTTTGTTTGCAACGCCATAGATAAGTTCCGTATCCGTAGTCCGTGGTCAAACGTCAAATCAAAAAAGTCAAACGTCAAATCAAAAAGTCAACACGCGTGTAATCTCGTGCCGGTTTGTTATTTCGTTTTCAAGTTACAAACAATTACTATGGCGACTGCTTTTCTTAACATTTGGCTTGCCGACCGCCGGCTAAATGCAATACGGCACTCGAGAAAAATTGAAAGAAGGCGTGTGCGAGATTCAACCAATCCTCTTGAACTGACCGAAGTTGAATTTCGTTTTGCAACGCGACCGCGATAACTTCAGCGTGTTCATGATTGTTCGTGGTGATTGCTCAAATACTTAGCACGTTTTTTAGCATGTCGATAGCCATCTGTGATTGAGCTCCTGGTCTATCAATTACGTTATTAACAATTTCGTATAGAAAGCTCATATCCAACATGGTACGCCGAGTTGCGAGATTTTGAACCTTGTGAAAATTAGCTGACTCAGTCCTACTTGAGAATGAAACAATATTTTTGAAATCTTATTGTCTAAGAAAATAATTTTGAATATGTTCAATACGATTTTTGTACGTATTATATTGAGGATTCCAAATCGGCGAACCAAACTCGAGGACACTACGTACATATGAAAAAAAAAGTTTTCTTAATGCGTCAGTTCTTGTGAAAGGTTTGGTTGATCGTATGACAAACCCTAACATTTTGTAAGCTTTTTCTACAGTATTTTCTACATGTTTGTTAAATGTAAGTTTACTATCAAGTACAACACCAAGGTCACGGACTTCCGTAGAAGAATTTATAGTTAACTCGTTGATTTTATATAAATAATTTTTTTTTTAGAACGAATGCTGTAAAAAGAAATTTTCTGACCCCTTTTAATGTTAATAGACAATCTGTTTTCAATGCAATATGTGTTTAATCTATTAAGGTCTTCTTGAAGATTTATACTGTCTTGATCATTATTAATAGGTAAGTATACTTTCATATCATCGGCAAAAAAACTGAATTGTGCGAATTTGAATTATTGACTGATATCATAAATATAGACATTGAAAAGGAGTGGCCCGAGGTGTGAACCTTGGGGCACTCCTGATGGTATAGAAGAAAAGTTTGAACAGAAGCCACCGATTACAACAGATTGACAGCGATTTGTCAAATAAGAAGTAAACCATTGAAAAAGATTTCCGTGAATACCCAGATGTTCGACCTTTAATAGAAGGGTAAGATGGTTTTCAAATGCAAAGGCTTTCGCATAGTCAGTGTATATAGCATCTACTTGAGTTTTATTTTCAAATTGAGAGAAAATGTATTGAGTGAATACTGCTAGATTAGTTGTTGTTAATCGTTTTCTAAGAAACCCGTGCTGCTGTTTGGGAAAGTTACGTAACAAATGAGTATAGACCTGATCATAAACAATTTTTCGAACATTTAACTATATACTGGAAGTATGGAAATGGGGCGATAATTTTCGATGCAATTTTCATACCCACTTTTATGAATCGGTACAATATTTGCTTTCTTCAATTTGCTTGGAAATAATCTTTCTGGTTTTTTAAAATAAGACCAAGAGGAAGAGACAATTCATGAGCGCAATTAATTATGAATACTGGAGGTATCCTGTCACTACCAGGGCCTTTGTTTGCATCTAGCATTCGAATGTATTTTAAAACAATGTCTTTGTTAATGCAAATGCTACTTAGATTATCATCGGTAATTACATTACGATGAGTATAATCTAAATTAAATGAACTGTGTTCGCTTGTTTCTCTATCGAAAACAGAATTAATTAATTATTTTGCAAATTAACTTGTTGCTTTAAGTGTATTTCGATTATCTAAATGTCATTCACGTGGTCTTACGCTTCAGATGCCAACCCAAGAGTCCTGTAAAATAGGCACTCATCCATGTATTACGAACAGCTTAAATTTTTGGTCAAATAATTTGAATTATGATTTTTCGTTTCGGTTTTTTTTTCCTTTTCTTTCATTTTATTCATATTTTCTTAAATTTTGTATTATAATTTCTTTTTTGTTTCAAATAGAAATATTTTTTACCGTCCTTTGTTGTAAATATTTTTGTAAATATTTGTAAATATTTTTTTCTCTACTCTCTTATTTTATACTCATTAGACTATGAGCACGTTTTGACCAACTTCTAGTTTAACAAGAGGATGTATTCGATTTTTTTAAAAAAAGAATACGTGTTTTTTTTTCGAGAGTGACTAAATTTTTTTTTTAAAAACTTCTTTGTTGGTTTTTTATAATTGAATATTCGCATTCCTTTTTTATTTGAAATAATTTTACAAACTCGTACGAATTATCACAATAATTTAACAAAATAGTTTTTCTTTTTGAATTCATATTATGTATTTTAATGGTATAATTATGATCCGTAGTTTATAAGTCTCGTCTGTTTTTGTCTCGCTTGAAATGTTGTTTGTATGTGATATTGTTCTTATATTATCGTATTGTGCCCGTGTCTGTTACTATTATTTTCATTATTTTTTTCTTTGTCTACAATTACACCAGTGGCTCATTTGTGAATAAATTTAAAAGATTTTTTAAAAAATGAGTTCTGTAAGTTTCAGTGAAAATTTTATTAAATAAAATCATAATAAATCATTATGAGAATATTAAATAGTACATATAAAGCAATCCAGTAGATAAATTAGGTTATCAAGTAAGTTTGTAAATTAAGGAATTAAAATAACAATTTAAATACGTATCTCTACATACAATATTTGTCAAACATGGAGAGATATATAAAACAATTAAACTTATAGGTTGGCAGAGAAAATAGCACGCTATATCACCCTGTCTTTAAATCCAGACCTACTTCCTTAACATTCATACATCTTCTCATGCGCGTGCGCCAATTATTCCGACTTTTGATATGTCCATCGTTGAGTCCATGTTTGTTGAATTTGGTCATGCCATGTCTTTCTCGGACATCTTCATTTTCTGCATCGATCAACAGTCACATCGTAAATCCGTTTCTAAATAAAAATTTCGCCGTCCATTCGCTCTTCATGTTCAAATCAACGCCTTGATTTTGTCAATAATTCTTGTCTCAGCCTTTCATAATTCACAAATTTTGACATTAGTGCACCTATCATACATTGGTTTACCACACGTTTGATGAAACATCGCAATTTGACAGCATTCAGCCTACTTTTATCCTTGTTTTTCCAATACCGTATATCATTCCCATACATAAAGGTCGGCACTAGGACTTCATTCTAAACGGCTAATTCTGCCTCTTACGACAAATACTTATTTGACAAGATTCATTTAAGTGTATCTTTTACCCTGTTCCCAGCACTCACCTTCCTTTCAATATATTTCTTAGTATTTTCATCCGTTGTAAACATACTTTCCAGATTCACAAATTCCTCTCCATGTTTCAGTAAAACCCCATTCATATTGATCTCACATCACGCACACTTTTTCATTTTAAAAATACCAATGTTGTGTAATACCTATTAAATGACCAAGCATTAGTTATGCGAGATTTTTTTTTTCACAATATATTTATTTAACAATAATTGAGACTCAACTCCCAACTCCATGGAACCAAAGTCCTGTGTCGAGTTGGGACAAATATATGCATAACACATTAACAACATACATTTCATCATATATATTATACAGAACAAAAACATCGTTGAAAAATACATAGCATATCAACATATGCTAACTAGACTCTCTGATATTTTCTATATTCGTAAAATTAAAACTGATCATCGGAAACATTCTACGATCCCTCGTATATGTGAAACATTTAACAAAAAATTTAATAGTCTTGATATATTTAACACTCTATACAATATGTACAGAAGAGAATTAATGGGCTTGATTCATGCTCTTCATTCATAATTCATTTAATCATTAATTTAAATGCAATTTTCCACTCTTACTTTCCTTCAATCATCCTTTACCACTCCTTATCAATTTCCTTCTTTCCCTTTCCACTATCTCCTTGTTTTGTTCATATTTTTCTTATTGTAACACATAGTATATTTATTATTTATATAGTTTAAACTTCAAGCCGTCGTCGCTTTATTACAGTATTATTTAGTGAATACATATAATTGGATGGCAGGCCCTACTATGAATACATTTTATATGTTTTTTTTTTTTTTAATATTTGTTTAACCTGTACATCTGTTTGTATTCTAAACAAATAAAAAATAAATAAATAAAAAAATATTCAAAAAGAACATGAAAAAAATAAATTGAAATTAACTAACTCAAATATTTGAAAAACCATCGACGAGTCTCTTACTCAAATCCCTCCCCCTCCTCCAGTCCTGAAACTCTTTTTTGAAAATAGATTTTGTTCTTGAGAACTTAAAATGCTCTTCCAAAATATTAAATTATTAAATCGATAATCAAATTAAAAGTTAATATGGCATGTCCATTATAATGATGTCTATGGGTTCCATCCGCCCTTTACTGATGCGCTGTATGTTAACCCTTTCCACCTCATTTCTTAGGAAAATGATAAATTTTTCTTTCGACTGGATACATAATTCAATTTTAGATTACTCCACTATCTTAGTATGGACTTAAGCAATTATTGAGAGAATTTTATAAAATTCTGTAACACGTCAAAAAGATATTAAAACTGTAAGCTATGGTATTACTATTGATTTATTAAATCATTAATAAGTTAATAAATTTTAACACAAACTTTCCTTTATTTATTATTTGATACACATAGCACAATTATGTTTTTTTTGTGACTAGATTTCTTAGGAAATTCCGTGTTTAGTCGAGACTCTTCTATACTGAAATCAATATATTTGTTAATATAATGACACATCAATATACAAGATACATAATTAAAATGTATGCATATCAAAAAATGCAATACCAATAAGTTAATAATGAATAATATATGGTGTAGCAAAGCTAAAATCATATCTCTAAAATTTTAATTTATTTCTTGATTAATTTTACAACTCAATTTTAAATAACTCATTTTATAACTAAACTAGTAATAAATATTTAAACGTAAAAATAAAAACTCAATAATTCAATAAAATAATCATGTAAATACGATAAAATATGTAATTAAAACAGATAAATAAATAATTTTATGTTGATTAGTAATAGTTAAAATACATATTTACAAATTATTAAGCATCACTATTAAGTTTATTAAAAACGATATTCATATATGCTTAATAATGAAGACATCATCGATACTATAAATTTATTTCTACAGAAACCTTATATAGTGGTCTTTTTCACTTCACACTTCACACAAAATTCATTTATAAATGTTTATCTTAAAAAATTGACATTATTTTGGAGAACTTAATATGTTCGTCCAAGACCTTGAACACTCTTGGAGCGATAAACGAAAAGTGTCTCCGAGCTAACTAAAATTTTATTTAGTGTATATTATACTACTACTCACGTTTATTTAGAATCAAAGATACATAATACAGTGAATTGATACGTGTATTGTAGTATGTTTTATATTGATTATATGGTCAATAAACACAAGATGTACACAGAAACCAGAGATAAAGCAGTGTAAAAACACTTCTTAAAATATTTTTTATCATGTCAACCTTTCTAGGAATCGGACACGGGACCAATCAATGCATAGTAAACAAACAAGCCAACAACTATGTACTGCACAAGACCAACTACATAATATTACATTCAACATAATGGTTTAATCTTTTCTCCTGATAAACATGTACGTAGGGGAGGGGGGAGGGCAAAACAGGTACTTTGAAATAAAAATATGTTAAGCATACTTTTGAACAGTATTATTAATTACAACATTTCAGTTACATATGAAAGTAAAATTTGGCATATTTTTAACATAAATAACCAATCAAATAACTATTTTACGGAAAATTCATTTTTTACGGAACCCAAAGAAAATCTCATAATACACCGTTGTAGGAGCAATATGGGTTACATGCTTAAGGTTGAAGTCGGGTAAAACACGCGAAAAATGAGGAAATCATACAGTTTTGCCATTTAAAACTAATGTTTTTTAAAATCGCGCAATTATAAAAATAAGCAAACGTAAATTAAATAAAAACAATTATTTTTCAAGGTATTTCTATTAAAAATATACTAAAAAGTTTTATGTAACTTAAATTTAATTTGTTTTCGCCCGACCGGTAAGGGCAAGTAAAAAGTTAATAAAAATTTAAAGAAGATAGTGTTAGAAATTGAATATTACAACCAGAATTATTTTCTTTAAAAAAAGAAGAAAACAGTTGTATAAAAGGGTTTCAGCTAAAATATTTCAATTATTTGTATTGCTTGTATTTCTTTGTGAAAACAAAAATTAAGATATTACGTGGGCCACTTTTACGTTCAATTTATTATATTTAAATAATTACAAAAGTTATTAGTTCAATACTTAGTCTTTATATGAAAATCGCCGCAGGAAAGTTTAGTCTAAATTTGAAATGGCGTAAATTGCCGGTCGAAAAGTAATTATAATTTATTTATATTAAACTATTAAGTATATTTTTTTTTTTAAATGCCTTTAAAAAATATTAGTTTTATCTAATTTATGTTTTTTTTTTATTATTTCGCGATTTTTAAAAACCATTCGTTTTAAAATGGCAAAATCGTATGATTTCCTCATTTTTTGTATGTTTTACCCGACTACACCCTTAATATTGCATTTGTGCGTGCAATTGAAATCACTTAGATATTTTCCGTGTATTTTAACATTAACATCTTAATGCAGCAACTCATGATTGCTGAGCGAAGCACCAGAAAATAGGATGATTCAAATTGGTCAGATACGTTATACTGGTTATCCATCTCCGACAATTACATGCTGCTGTGTTTTTTTAAGCATACGAGTTTGAAATAACCTATGGCTTTACGTGACGCTCCAATATGGTATGTGGTATGCTGTACAGTTGCGCTACTTTTCTGAACTTTGCAAATTTGCTTAAAATCCGGTACAAGCCAATTTTACGATTTCTACAAACCAGTCACTTCCCGTATTTTTTTTTTATAAATCCGTCCCATATTTTTTTTTTACTTATGTGATGGTTATAACACTCTAGTTAAGACATAAGTCTCAACTCCGTGGGACTTAAAGTCCTATGTTAGGTTGGGACGAGCAATTAGTTGACACAGACACAGTATAAAAAAACAAATAAACGGCAAATCGATATGGTAAATAGTAAACTCTAACATACGGAAAATCATCAAGGAGTTTCCCACTTAAATCTCCCCCACTAAGGAAAATCCCGTCCTTAACTCCTCTTTTAAAAATGCTTTTTGTCCTTGAGAGCTTCATACGTTCTTCCAAAATATTGAACTCTCGGCGCGATAAAGGAGAGATGTCACTGAACAAAAGTCGTGTGGATTTTGAGTATGACATAATTAATTCGTGCTCTGGGAAAACCTCGTACGAACAATTTGCTATGATCTCTCCTTATTAATATTAATTCCTTAAACAAATAGGTACATTAGTTTAATTAATCAAAGGAGTAAAGTCTACAAAGCATGATGGGGTACCCCATTAGGGTCATCATGGGATACTCCATCATGCCCTGTACCCGTGTTCCTTTTATGACTCCATATGCACGAGTAGTAATGGTCAAATTTATTAATCTAAAAAACGTCTGATGATTTTCACTAAAAGACATCCAATATCTAGAAGATGAACAAAAAAATATCAAAACAGTTGGTGTAATGCTTAACTTTTTATATTTTTTCTTGTACTCGCAGAAAATAATATGAAAGCGTAAAAATATTTTTTTTATTTAAAAAAAGCCGAGTGCATTATCTCCTCTGGTCGCTTCCGTACTGAACGCTGAATGTCGATCTAATATAAAATGTATGTGAAACACACATATATGTAGTTTTAAGTGAGTTTTGTTTTTCCATTATGCCTCCACTCCCTTGTTCCTCTATTCAGTTTATCAAAATTACTAAAAAAAATCTCCCCTAACATCAAACATATTTATAAACTAATCAGTGCATGTAAAGGTTGGTTGGTTTTATAATTTTGAGCAACACTATGGTAAAGGTATATTGTGGATTTTGCATGTTAGTATAATTGGTGTCCTCACAAAGATACAAGTTTCTCAAAACCGGTAGACATAGAAAATTCGGTAACTGGTTATGTACAAATATTTAATAACATTAAGTATGGTATAGATAGTTTGGGAATTCACAAAACATACGTTTAAAATTAATAAGTTCTAGAGCCATAGACAAATACGTACCTGTTAGGGTTGCCACTTTTTTATTAATCTTTGTAATTGAATTCTTCAACGGTTTTCAAGAATATCATGATGACAAAGCAATCGAAATGACCACTCGACTATTGTCAAGTAGGTGACAGAATGTCGCGTCTTTCCAGCATAAAGCTTCAGTTTTAAATGGGTTCATTGTTTTTTCGTTATAAATTTTCCCCTTACAATTAATTGTTTTTTTGGAAACTATTATTATCACATGAAACCCTTTTGCGAAGAAAGTTTGTTTCGAATAAAACACTCGTATTCTGTCTCTCTTTGTACAAAGTCTTAAGTTTAATAATATATTTGCGATGTTTCGCATTTCGCTGGAAAGGGGATTGACAAAATTTAACGCTTTTCAATTTTATTTTATAAAAGGCGCACAGTTTTTCTGTAAGGATATGTTGAATTATTTCGGACTTTGAACACACTCCGGCTCAAGTGACAGAAAGGTATTTAATTTAGATAAACGAAAATTTATTGAATAAACTTCAAGTCTCTTAATAATTATTTCGGAACAAAGAAACAAATTTCATTCCGAAAATTCCGGGATATTATCTTAAACCCCGCTGCTATTAAAATATTATTCATTATTTACAAAAAGACAAAAGTTTTTCAATCAAAAGAGAAAACAGATTATTTTGAAATATAAATTATCTTAAGGCGGCACAGAAACCAAACAAGCTTTTGATTAAAACAAAGCGGTTTTTAATTTAAATATAACCACAAGCAGCCATATAATCTATTGTGACTCGAAGAGAAGGAATATCACAAATAGTAACTTAAACATTTTTCAAATGTAATTTTTGTCTTATTCTTGTCTATTATTGTGAATCTTCATTATTGGGTGCTAACATAAGTTGAGTCAGTCTTTTTTTGATAGTTAAAAAATGAGCACTAAAAGTAAAACAAAACGGTAAACGTCATCGAAATAAAAATTTCTGCTTCACAAAATATTATATTTGCTTGTACGTCAAATACATTATTTTATTTGAATACAAGCCTTCAAAACGGAATGTCAAGTAGACGAAAGTAAGCATTTTTGACACTTCCTTCTGTTCACAATCATCGAGGGAATAAATGGGAAAAACAATAATTAAATTCACATTATTTACTTTTTTGCTGCAAAATAATGAAGGAAAAATATCGAGGTCGGTATAAAATAGGAACGCCTTTCTCAAAATCCAGCATGAAAGTTTTATTATCTAGATAACTTCTATTTTAAGTAAAGGTGTAAGCATACGTTGTTACCGTTTTTTTCCCAAATGAAGAAAACAAGAGGATAAACTACAACAAATTAGTCAAGAATCCTAATTATTTTACTATATATTAGTCAATAATGTATGCTGCTTTTTTCCCTCGATTAAACATGAACGGAAAAGGGTGTTGAAAATTCTCACTTTCGTCTACGTGATACTCCATTATAATATATAACATTTTTATATGTATAAATTGTATGTATTTATTTGATATGTAATATATATTTTCTTTACTAACTTTGTATACTATGTGGAAATCTGTTATTAGTTCTGAGTTTATACACTATATCTGTTTGTTTACTAAAAATATGTATGTAGAACTGTTGATTTCCCTAATAAAATAAAATAAAATAAATAAATAAAATAAATAAATTCACCTGGTCCATGAAGAAGTATTTAAAATTGAAAATAAAAAAGTAAAAAAATGAAATTTTTAGGCTTCGCCTAGTACGTTGGTGAAATAATTCAATTACATGAATCTCACCCGTATAAACTAAGATTTTAGCTCTTCAACTTCACAAATATCAACAGATAAAATAATTGAAGGAAGAAAGATGTTCAAATTTTGGCCGAATGTTGAATGTTACTCAGGTGTGTAAAGTGGCCACTTAAACCAGCCAATGACAGGTCATAAGCCCTGTAGATGCCTAGATTTCTATATTACCTACTCTAAAATGTTCTTTATCTCTGTTTCTTAACGTAATAACAATTTTTATTATATGTAATTTATTCACGTAGTTTACAACATGTTCAGTGTGGAGACGGCGTTAGATGGATCATCCCTTGTTATGTTATACTGAAAACTTTTTAGACACATGACAAAAACAAGGTTACCGCCGGGTAGTACTAGGAAGCGGGGTCAGATCATTATAAATAAAAAATTTTCTCGGTCTAGGTGTTTGGGACTGATTAGTACATTAATAGTTGTCATATTAAATGTGGTGTAATAGTTTCTTATATTTGTGGAGCTTTGGACTGTTTAATGAGAGACTTTGCTTCTTTGTATATATTTATTCTCAAAGGTTTAAGATTACTTTGGTACTTGCCGGGACAAGACTGTTGTTTTAAAAGCTCGGCAAGTAAGGCTATATAAAGAAACATATGAGCAGGAAAGAGGAATGCGTATTTTTTACTGCCTTATACAGCCTCTGAGAGAAGCTTTACGTATAGAAAAATGCGCATCTAATGCATTGAAACATACTTACGTGGAAAGTGGCTTAGTGGGACTTAAGTTTTAGTAAAATTAAGAAAATTGAAATGTTTAAAGTGTAAAAAATTATGTTAATATTTTTTTTTTTAAACGGATTCTCATTTTTATATAAGTAAAACGTTTTCTAAAATATTTTTTCAAATTTGATATGTGAAATTTTTATAATATCTAACTAACTTTATATGCATATTGTATACCTTCTTGGTTATATTCATACTGAAATACGCCTGAAAATATTGATTAAATTAAAAGTGACTGACTGAAGTTTTGGTTTCGATTTCGGCCATTTTCGGCCAGTATAATGAGTTTAGGCCTCAGTTTCGGTTTGGCCGAAAATTGGCTGAAACTTTGGCTCAGCCGAAATCTGCGTCGGGACGTGTCGGATTCCGTTTGGCTTTATTCGGGTGGAAAATTGGCACAATTAGAGATACTGGATTATTGTCCGTTCAAATAACAAGTTATTGTCTTGCCATTGTCCAACATAAAAATTGAAAACTTGACTGATTTTGTGATTTGTTGACTATATTTAGTACTAAGATCTCTCATATTTTTTTTCCTTTTGTTATATATATATATATATCATAACAACTAACCAAAAAGTAAACAAATTTACTCATAAAACTTATTTACTCGTTTGGGTTCATTTATACAGCGCCATTTTTAATTTTAAAAATACATCAAGAGCGCTGTACAATAAGCATCTCAACACACCTTGCAGTTACAGAACGCATTGGCGGTTAGGGTTCTAGTTTGCCATTTCCAATAGGGATAAATATAAATAATTATATAAGAGCTAGATTACATCATTGACATTGATTGAGAAGTACCGTGAGTTCAACAGGCCAATGTTACGGTGTTTTATTGACTACACAAAGGCCTTAGATTTAAAAAACGATTAATTTTTGAGCTCCCATTTTAAAAGTGATTTTATTACAATCAAAAGGGTCAATAGAATTTAATTAATTCAATGTCAAGGTTACGATTTCTCTAAAAAGACAGAATGTGATATATGAATTTATTCTTTATTGTTTTGTATTTACAGTTCAGTTTTAGTGCCAAAATACGATATTTATTGGCAAAAATAGTACCCAATTAAAAATTTAAAAGTGTTTATATAATGTGCTGTTGCTGGTGTTAGTTTTCTTTTTAATAAAAAATAACGAAAGAATAATGACCGTGTAATAAATAAGGAAAACGAGTACGGAAATTGATTAACCTCGAATTTTATAAAAATTTACATATCTCCACCGCAAAAATCAAACATTTTTCGGTCAGTCTGTTGTTAAATTTTCTCGCAACAATGGAACTTGATTATTATTTTCCAACGAAAACCATTAAATTTATTTCAATTTCCGTTAAACAAATTTGCGTTTTACAAATACTCGGGGGGAAAATTCCACATTATTAACTTCACTGAAAATTAGCAAATTGATAAACATTTCGCAAATAACAGTACATAATTATTATTATGTATTACTTATTCTAACTAATGTTACTCAATTTTCGTAATACCTGAGGGCAATTAACAAAAGTGATTTCTCCTAATTTTAATACAGATTTAAGTTAAACAATTTATTTATATTTATTTCGAATGCTTACAGATGTACAGGTTAAATGAATATATATAAAAATTATGAAAAATGTATACGTAGTGGGGCCTGCCATCCAATAATATGTATTCACTAAATTATATTACAACAAAGAGACGACGCCGACGTCGATGAGGACGGTTTAAACTATTTAAAGAGTAAATATACTATATATTAAAATAAAAGAAATATGGACAAGGAGATATTGAGAAGGAAAAGAAGGATGAGGAATGGCGAAGGATGATTGAAGAACAGTAGGAGTGGACAATTGCATTTGATTTAATGATTAAGAGCAAAATAAAAGAGAAAACGTCAATTCTCTGTTATTCTAAATCAAGACTATTAGTTATCTTCTGTACCTATTATTTAGAGCGTTAAATTTATCAAGACTATCAAAATTCTTGTATAACGCTTCACATATACGAGGGATTGTAGAATGTTCCCGATGATTAGTTTTAATATTACGAATATAGAAAATATCAGGCAGTCTAGTTTCTAGTTAGTCTGAAGGGAACACAAATTTATTATTTACAACTTTGTAAAGCAGCTTCTGATCGAAACTATATCTAATGTGTGTTAATGAATCAAGGTTTTGAAATTTTAAAGAAGCTGTATAATTTGAAAAATGTTAATGAAATTTATAAACTTATTTCAGGAATTTTTTTGAACTCTCTCGGTTCTATTAATATTAAATTTATAAACAAGGGATCAGATAGCAGTGCAATATTTAAGATGGGGGCATTATTTTGGCATATGTGAAGAATGTATTCACATCATTGTAAAATTAGTCAGTTCAAGGGTTTTTATCTGGAACATTACTTCCATAAATTTAGTAAACTTCGCTAGTAAAACTTTTTATATTGAAAAAGTTGGTCTGTCAAACAATTTCAAATAATTTTGAGTATATTTGTTTAAATAAATTATGGTCTTATAGTGTAGTGGTCAGTGCGTTTTCCCGTCAAGCAAAAGGTCTCGGGTTTGATTCTCGACATGATTGACGTGAACTATTTATTTTAAAAGTTATTTTCAATCTAGAATATTCATTTCATGGTCCCTGTACTGGAATCTGAACCGTAAGACTGATCATCTTACCTTCAAGTAAAGAAAAAAATATAACAAGATACCCACTCAAGTGCCCTACGCACCGTTAGAAGACGAAAGTGAAATATTATCACGATGATGATTTATAAAGACAGTTTTTTTTGTATTTTTCTTATGGTTTACCTAAATATTTTAATTTCGAGGGAAATTAAAAAAAAATGAACTATAAAACAATAGTAATCGAGTCGTGCTAGACTGGGGTTCAACCCTCTGACCTTTGTTCCATGAGTCCTTGACACAAGCTACCTAGCTAGCTACTAAGCTAGCCAAAAAAAATCAATTTTTATTTATCGTATTATCAGCGCTATGATTTTTTAATGTTTTGTATTTCTGATATAACTCCGCATGTGACGTCAGGGGTCCTTCTCTGTCAGTTCTTCCGATTGGTTCGTTTACGGTAAGCAAATTGAATATCCTTCACAGATTTTTTAATTATTTTTTTTTATTTGAAAATTTATTTATAAACCCTTACGGATTATTACATTCATTTTACAAAAAATAATATAAACATTTTTCATTCATACTCTGTTGTTCAAAATAATAATTTTACATCTTTTGAAAAGTTTGTCTGAGTCTTTTGTTTAGTTTTGTAGTTTATTGTATAATTTCAGTCCCTGGTTCATTAGTCTTGATTGTCCTTGTCTTGTTATAGAAAGTTGTATATGGTATTTGTCTGATATTCTCGTATTATGTCCATGTTGACTACAATTTTTTACAAGTTTTAGTTCTTCGTCTACAATTACATTAGTGGCTAATTTATGGATAAATTTTAATGATTCTATTTGAAAGGGTTCAGTTATATTGAATTGCTTAGTTTGTTTAAAAAGTTCTCTAGTTGCAACTAGATAGGGAAGGTCATATACTAACTTTAATATTTTATTTTGTTGTCTTTGTAGTCTGTTTATGTCATTTTGATATCCTGCTCCCCATAGTAGTTACGTATAACATATTTTAGTTTTTACATAGGCTTCATACATTAGAATTTTTTACATTTTTGGAAAAAAAGTTTTTGATTTAAAAAAAAAAGGCGCGATAATGTCGCCACTTTGCTAAATTAATTTTATAGAACAGTCCAATGTCGTCGGCATACATAATAATTTTTCCCTTGAAATTGTACAGTGACAAATCATTAATGTATAAAAAATATAATATTGGTCCCAAAATAGATCTTTGGGGTACTTCGAAATTTACTGTTTGTAAAAGGCTTTTTTTTTCATTAACATATGTATACTGCTTCCGATTTGCTAAGTATAATTTGAATAGTTTATATTCTTGAAATTTGACTCCTATGTCGTTTAAATTTTTTATCATGGTCTCAACGTGAACCGTATCAAAAGCTTTTTTTAAATCTAAGATTACTCCCGTGATTGGGATCCCAGTATCCATGTTGGTTTATATAAAATTTATTAAATTTACTAGGGCTGTTCCGGTCCCTTTTTTTCCTAAAAGCCATGTTGATTGTAAGTTAGTCTATTAAGATTTTTAACATGATCCATTAATCTCTTATGAATATATTTTTCAAATATTTTGTTGAAAACTGTTCAATTTCATTTAAAAATCGAGTGAAGATAAATCAGCGTTTTAATGTATTGGTAAGCGCATTCCGCTCCATGCTTGAGGTCCCAGGTTCGATTCCTGTCATACACAACGCAAAATTCGTTTTGAAAATAGTGTAACGCTGTAATGTTTTACTTTTCCTGGACTAGTACCCGGAGCATAAGACTGATTACTTTTCCTTCATGCGAGAGATGATCAAGGTTCTCTGATTTTGGTGTTTCAATGTAGTCCCAATATCAAATGGCCCACTCTAGTATCCTTCCTGATCCCAACAGTTTAGATAAATTTAAAGAAATATTATTGCAGAAAAGTCTACTTTAAAAAAAATTAACTTTATATATTATAAGCACGGTAAAAAATAAAGCAACTGTAGAAGGATTTATTATTATACTCTACTTGATAGTAGCTATTCGTTAGTTCATGTAAAGCATATTATGATTGAATGGCTTTAACCTCAAGGAATAAATAAATAAAATAATTTTATTTACTTACAATTTTTGGTTTATTACACACGAAAATACAAAGATTACACAAATAATATTTTAGAGTGAATTGAATACTGGTGAAGACAGAAAAGGGCGAGTGACGTGTTACGCGCCCTTATATAGGTCCATTGGGCACTGTGGCCATAGACAACAACTCTCTGGTCCCCACACAACTCCCATATAAACAAAATTAAATATACATTTTTTTAATGTAGTACCCTACGCTCCATCGAGTGCGGAAAGAGGAATGATGAAATAATTCTAGGAATATTTTCCCCATTTCAAAAAATAATTTGTAATGTGATTTATAATATTTTTCATTTAAATCCTAGAATAATCACTCAAAGCAAACCACAAAATGTGTTGTTTTATCGAATTTAATTTATCAAACATGATTGATTGCAAATAAATGAACATTTGCATAGTAAATCAGAGTTGTTAACATTACACACAAATGAATGCATATACTCGTATTTATGTGTGCCAATCAATATTTTGTGGATATGCAGTGACATTTAAATATTCCTGTACCAAATGAAACGCCAGCCAGCTCGTGAACACTGGAATATATAAATATTCACCTAGGCAAAAAAATCATCACTTTCCAAGCAGTATCCAAATCCGTGTACAGACGGATTAAGAATACAGTTTATTCAGTTTATTGTTTATTTAGATAACTAAAAGAATTTCGTAATGAAATTTGATAAGATAGCCAAAATAAAACACTTTTATTGGATTAGATTCTTCTTTTTTTTACTCCTCGATTTAATACTCGTATATGTGGCGCGTTTCGTCTTGTTAAAACGTTATCAAACTGACTTAAATATTTACACAGTATCCTTATGTATAAATTTGTTTTCTAAGTAAATATTTCAGTCAGTTTGATAATCTCCTAACAAGACAAAACGCGTTATACATACTTTTTTATTTATTTTTTTATTTGAAAATTTATTAACTAACCCTTACGGATTATAATATAAAAAAAAAATTTAAAAAATATATAATACATCCAATGGAAAGAGTTTTATTTTGGATACTTTACCAAATTCTAGATTCCAGTTATTTGTGATAAATAGAATTTGAACCCTGAACAAGAGTTTTTAGCTGAATGGCCCAAAAGGGAAATTAATCCATCTTGTGGTTGTTTGAGAACAGAAAAATTGAGTGTTATTTTTCTCAAGCCTGGGTGTTCTGTATTGTAATTCACTTCTGTTATTGATCCTCCTAATCTGTGGTGCAAAAAAAATATTTTTTAATCCTTAACTGGATCGTAAAACTTGTTATCTTGCTTCTGTGTGGCTCAACTGCCAAATCATCTCTGACCCACTATCAAATATATTTCTACTGTAGCTTTGTTTATTTCACACCTGAAGAAATATCTTCTTTCTCTTCTGTAATTTTTTCTTTTTTCCTCTTTTTTTATTCCCTTTTTGCCATTTTTAAATGTATTTTAAAGCTCATGATTGATAGTACATGGAATATAAAGAATATTATAAATTATGTTTTAAAAAAATCTCACATTGGCATACTGTGTAGGAGTGGGTATACTGATTTAATCAGTTTTACGTAACACGATTATATGTAGAAATTAATGCATACATACATACACACATATACACACAATACATATAAACGTACATATTTATACGTTTATTCATTTTAGTATAAGACACAAAAAATATACTTATTTTACCAGCAATTTAACTATGTAAAAAAGCACATCCCTTTCCATTAATCAATTTTTTGTATGTTTTTTTAAGATATTATTGGTTAATTGATATTTCATCATTTATTTACCCATTTTGCTATGTATTTTAATTCATATGTTTACTATCGCATATGTTTGAAAAATTAAATTAAATTAACATCCATCACTTTTTACTTTTAACGAATTTCAACAGAGGTGAAGAACATTTAATAGAAGAAAATATTGAAGTCTAGGTATTTATAGGGCTTGCAATCTGTTGTTTGCTTGTTTCACCCTCTAAAGTATAGTTTATATAAATAAACTCTATTTAATCATTTCGAAGATGGTAAACGGTAATTTACATTTGTTAGATTTTAGGGCTTTCTATGTTTATTTTTGAATGGGTACTATTGTATACATTATTTACGTGTATACTTATTTTTTTATTTTTTTTATTGTTATTATTATTATTTTTTTTTTTTTTTTCGAACAAAATAATTTTATTGTATTTAATATACTTACATTTTGTACCTCTTAAATAAAAAAATTGTAAATTCTTTTCCTTTTAAAATTTTATCTGCACATATTGTTTGATTATTGTTTTATATCTGAATATGTTCTTTATACAATCCTGCTATGTTATATATAGTATTTATGTAACATAATACTTTTCAATTCAATTTCGAAGTTTTTCACATTATATTGAAGTGTTCATATTATTTTTAAAATGTAACTTTTTAAGGTAAAAGGCACTGCGTGCCGTGTATATTAATAAATAAAATGGAAATCCAGTCCATTATTTGCAAACGTTTGGACAACTCAAAATGATTTTTGATTTGTTGACCGGTTAGAAGAAATTACCATTTTGTAATCAGGCTGATACGCAAATATGAATAAAAAAATTGATCATCGAGACACGAAGACATTTGTCTCACGCTCAGAGGTTTTCAGGTGATTTTTCTAAAGCCTGGTCTTCTGCGTATTCACTATTATTGTAATAATTATCTCTCTTGTGCTGCAACAAAAAAAAAAAATATGCCACAATTAGAATTTTATGTAACTCGATTATTATTATTATTATTTACTTCTTTTTTTGTCTTGTTACGGAAAAAATAAAGCAATTGAAGTTTATGATTTTAGTTTTACCAGTTTTTCCATTATTTTATGATAATAGGTTTTCTCTTACCAATACGTCTCTTCCGGAGTTTGGTCGTTCTTTTTTCTCTAATCTCTATTTTCATCTACTTTGATCTTAAAACAACAAGAGGATATTTTATGAGGGTAGGATTAGAACAGAACTAGTTAGTTGTTCATTCTAAATAATGTTAAGGTAAAAGAGCAGGTAGAATGTATAAAAAACATTATGTATACTATTTTTAGATCCCTCTTTGAGATTTTGGTTTGTAAAATGTTGATAAAACAACCAGTTTTCGATAATTCGTATTTTTAAGTCTTTCCAAATAGCTGTTAGTAAGAATTTGTATAGTAAAACGCGGCATAGTAAAAATGAATAGACAGATTTACTGAAAATAATAACTTGCATGTGCATACAGATTATTGAATTTTTATTTGTTTATTTTTATTTTCTTTTTATTATTTGTTTGTTTTTTATTATAAATAAAACATACAATACATGAATAAGATATTTTTCTCCCGGGAGTTATAAAAAAAAACTCATTTCAGACGGTACGTAAAAAGAAAACATTTTTATATCAATACATAATATCAGTTAAAACAATCCAAAACAGTATGAAAACATAATATTAGTAACAAAATACACAGTAGCTATATAAATTATAAATAGTTTCGTTTGTTTTATTCGTTTCGTTCATTTTGATCGTTTCATTATTTTTTTTATTTTTTTAATTATTTTTTTTTATTTTTATGATTTTTTTAATTAAATAAAACAGCAGCTATTAGTTTTCCGTATATTGTTACTAAATACAATGCCAAAAAAAGTATAAGTATGTTGGGCCACTGTGTATCCTTCCACTTTTTCCAAAAAATGTTTAAATGAAAATAAACCATATGAAAAGAAAAAGTTTTTTATTTGAATACTTTCATATATTCAGAATAGCGGGGTCCCAAAACGGCAAATAAATACACAATATATAAAGACGCGCGAGAAAAAACATTGTACAATTTAGATTGATGTGTAACATTTTTGCTAGTTGATGCAGGTAGCTCCTACACCAGTTTAAGGCGACTGAAGAAAACTCGATATTTCAATTCCAATGTGAATTTAATGCATGTTCAATTATACGAGTACTATACAGCAGGGGCGAGCCGTGTATAAAAGCGATTATGCGCAGCTTACCATTATATTTGACTGGCCATAATAATGCTTTACTGTAACATTAACAGAAAAACAAATAAATAATTACTATTTATTTTAAATCATTTCCACCGTTTGTATTTTTATCCTAATATAAATATTAATATTAATAAAACGCGCCCAGCGCAGCGCCTGCGGTGAGCCAAGAAAATATCCGATTATTCCAGCTTATTTTTTTATACAAATAAGTATACTGTATTTTTAATGTCTTAACCCCAGTGCGAGTTTTTTCTGCTAGATTAAACTTGCAGATTACACAAATTATTAGAAGATTCTTGATTTGGAAAACAGTTTTTCAAACATTATTTTTTAAGGGCTAATTTTTTTTTAGATGGTACTTTTGACATAAGACGATAATTACTTTCATGCGTCATTTTGCAGAACATATGCGCTCGACGCGGCCATTTTTAACACTATTAACTTTTAGAACAATTCGGCCAGTTGACATTTCAATTAAATACCTAATATCGACTGAATTCATAGTGCTTTTTTTTATTTATTATTAAATGAGTTTTGTATTAAAGGAATGGATAATATATCAATAATTTACGTCAATTAAGTTGTTTTATCACACAGAACTACAGAAAAATATCAATTCATGGTATATATTACTTACAATATATTATGTACCTTCTATGTGGGTACAAATAAATGATATTTTTTATGGCTTACCTGTAAATAAAACCACCATTCGCAACTGCTATACAGATTCATAAATGAAGCGCGAGAGTGACCGTGTAACTGTCCGGATTTTCTGAACTGATAAACTGATCTAATCTCTAAACTGATCTCAACTATACTGATGTGCTACTGCTTTTATAATACCTTATTATCATTATTGTGGATAATTTATATAGTGCCATTTTTGTGAGAATCACCTCAAGGGCGCTTTACAATATCCCAACACGTCTTGCAGCTACATAACGCATTGACGGCTGGACAGTTATTATACTGTAATTGTCCATAGCGTCCTCTTTATTTTCGAATCGGGGTCGGCAGTTCACGTCTGAACTACGGGACGCTGACCTGTTTTGGGAGAAAACACGGGAATTACCCGCAGACGAAGAGGCTAAGAGAGATTTCGTAGATACCATATGCTTCGCCTAGAGAGCGGATATGAATTAAGTAAGTCAGTAAACAATTATTCGTTTGCATCTGCTTTTTTAATCCAGACTAATAGAGTTATTCACCTCACACCTTAAAGGGAAGTTTCTTGTGCAGCATTGTATAAAATTGATTTCACGTAAAATTTTCTATTATCTTAAAGAGAAAGAAATAAAAATTCAATCTGAAACAAAAATCTGAAGCATTAATTTTATGAAACGATGCTATTTTTGTTCGGTACCAAAGTATAAATTACACTAATCTAGCATAATTTATTTTCAAAATAATCACACACGGCTCTCACACTGTAATGCTAATGCCGGTCCAGTCATACGTTTTCGTAATATTATTTGTTGGCTATTTTTATGAAGGGTAATATTTATTTCGAAATTTCATCCCAACATTATGTTCCGGGATAATAATTTCCAATTTCAGTCCACAAATTTCATATACCCAAACGACCTGACATTTAAACTCATTTCCACATAAATAACGCACACGTGAGAAATATTTCAAGCATTCTGCTGGCATTCTGAATTATATCTAGGAAAATACGAAAATTTAAAAAGAATAAGTTACTTAGATAAATATAATTTGAAACATTCTTAAGCCCATGCATGAGTTTGAAAGTCGACTTCCTACAGACAAAATGGTGCATTTCCGCTGTGTGTAAAGTGATCAGTTAACCAAGCTAATGACAGATTTTTAGCTCTGTAAATGATAAGATTTCAATATTCTATTTTCAAAAAAGTTTTCCTTAAATAGAGTACAGGATATTTTAAAATGATGAATGTCAATATAGGAAGTTCTGAGATAAAACGTTTGATTGTTTTCAAACATCTTGGACATTTTAATAAACTTATAAATATAATGTTTTATATTATCATCAAATGGTTTTTACTAATATCAAATTATCGCTTTATTCCCAGTATTTGACTGACATCCATCTTTTATTTCTTGAATGTATTTTTTTTCTTTTTCAGGTGTCTTGGAAAGTACAGGCTTGATGTCAAATTTTATTCAACAGAAATGAAGATCATGCAAACTGCCGTCAGATTTCATTTTTATTTTACAACATTTAATAATATTTCGGCTTTTAATAAAGGCGACTTTTGTTGTGTAATGGCTAAGACGCTTAAAAAATATTTTTTTTATAGCTCGGGTGTAATTCGTCAGGGTATTCGGGCTTCCTGGCGTGTTTTGATGAAAAAAAATAATTATATGTATATGCATATTTATATGTCTGTGACTGACTATAGCCACATACAGTCTAGTTATATCGCTATCAGCTGGAGGGGTGAATATGTGCGTAAACATCGCATGAAATGTAATACCAGCCTACAAAGAGTGCTGTCAAAATGATTTAAAACAAAGAACTTAAAACATAGCTTGCCCACCACACACCGCATCTGAAGACATAAGTCTCCTTGGCGGTCACGGTGCTCATATACATGGTAAAAATTCTCTTTGCTGAACGAGAAAAGCTATCCAAAGGAGCTCCCTGTAATTTGGTAGCCTTTGCATCTTTAAACTGAAAGAAAATTATCCAAAAGCACAGAATATGCACTTCATTGGATTTAGGAAAAAAGGGAAGTAATTTTTCTACGGACACCGGATAAATAACTTAATACTATTCACAATCTTTTCCACGCCGACAGCCTTTTAAAGAATATGTGAAGCTAAAATCTTTAAATTTCTTGTGCATAGATTATTCTTACCATTAAAAACTCAATTAAAATATATTTAAAAAGCCTATAAGCTTAACAGTTTTTTCAATCGTATTATCTTGGCCATTTCTTTTTTCCAGTCGTGAATAGAACAATGCGTTGGTAAAACAACGTTGGTAAACCAACGGTTTAGAGACTATAAAAGATGTGTACACACACTTTTATCGTTTGCTTCGCGGTATAGTCGATAATCCTGAGATTATGATGAGCATAGGTTTGTACGTTCCTGATAATTACCTAAGACAGCGTCAGCATACATTGTTTCATATTCCGATATACGGGACCGACCTGCCAATAGTAATGCCTGTTGGAATGACTAGCCTATGCTGAACAACATCGGTCTGAAATACTGTCCCGTAAGGCTTGCATTTCTTTCTTTTTGGTCTTTTAACCAGTGCAAGTCTCGGAAATGTTGTGAGATGTGGAATATTTTTTTACTCCCTTAATAAACCTTGCTGCTGCATTGAAAATAGATTGAATTTTATCAGTGCGGTAATTTGTAAGATTTGCGTTTGTTTCATTTAAGTTATCTAGACACGTAAATAAGTACGCACAAGAGCTTTAGTTGCGTCTATTGGAATATTTCTCCGTACGGATTTGATTTTTCGGAGATAGATTAAACCAGCAATTACCGTTTTATCAACCTCAGAATGAAGAGAAAGATCTGAATCTAAATAAACATCCAGTAGTTTTACATATGTAAATTCTTACTTTTTAAAATATGTACGTCTTGAATTAAAGTTTGTAATGTATACATTATTTTTTAAATACATCAATTGAATTTATCTTAAGTGATCAAAATATAGCGTAGTTTGATCATCTGTTACATGATGGTAAGGTAATCCGTCTTACGCTATTTTACGCTAATCGTATCTTTATGGGTGTTTAGTGGATATTATATAATGGAAATAAGGCAGTTATTTATCTCTAGAATAATATTGTATGTAAAAGCAAATTATTCTACCAAATCACAAAAGAAACACTTCCACACAAGTCAAACTAGAAGATGGGTCATGGAGTCTGTCACAAACTCTAAATTCGGGCAAAGAAATTTCAGGTTTCTGGGCCCCAAAATATTTCATATGTTACCCGAACATTGCTAAACCATGACCCGGATTCAATAAAAAAAAAATAATTTGGTAACTGAATTTAGGTAGAGAAAAATCAGAAAATTTACTCAAAAAAAAATCTAAAATAATATATGCCATAATTAAATATTGTATAACTGTATAATAAATGAATTAGAATATGGTTTTGTTCTTTATTTTTCATAAAAACGTCTGCTTTAAAACAGGTTGTACCTAGTAGGCAGACTAAACATAATCCAGAGAAATCTATTACCTAAGTTTGTATGTAGTAGATAAAGAAATCGTATTTTTTTGTCAATAAACCATGATTTTAATTATTATTATTATTATGTAGTAGTAAATCAAACTTATTAATTAAATACACCTTATTTGAATTTTAAAAAACTTATGGAAATACCCTTTAATTGCTGTAGGTACTAATATTACTTTAAAAATCAAAAGGACAAGAAAAAAACAAACTTTTGGCCCACTCCATTACTGCTTATGTATATATTTTTAAATAGTAACGCAATTTTTATCATTTTTTATTAAATAATAGATAAAAAGAATTAAATTTGGAAAATCTCTTTGTAAACTCATTCCGTATAATATTGCCAGCAAAATGAACCAATAAAGCCAATAATGTTCACATTCACTTTTATTTATTTCATTTTAGGAAGTTACCGCTGACATTTATGATTAAGGTATATATTTTATTTCTTTCTTCCATAGCTGCGAGCATTCATGTGCTGAAACGTATTTACTTTCAAATGGTTAAATTGGGGAAAAGTGGAATGATTTTCTCCGGGGAAAATGTATTTTTCTCCACTGTTATTAACCTTCGCAACGTGGCATTTCTAAAAATATTTTTCTTTTTGATTTTTAAAAAATCAACACTTGAAAGCTTGGTTATTAAATATTTATATATAACCACCCACCGACTTTTCTATGTCTACTGGTTTCAAGGCGTACCTGTCTCTTCGTCGGGACATTAATTATACTAACGTCTAAATCCCACCATACACTCTTGCCATAGTACAAAAAAACAAACACAAAAAAAACCACAAAAAAACGCCGTTTTCCGTAAGGGCAGTCAGAAAGGAAGGAACCTCTTATCTTTTTTTTTGCATACAGACCTCGTATCCTCTACACTCATACAGCTTTTCACGCTCACGCGCTGATAATTCCGACTTTTGACAAATCTATCTTTAAACATTTGTTGAATTTGGCCATGCCATGTCTTTCTCGGACTTCCTCTTTTTCTACATCCATCAACATTCGCATCGTTAATCTTTTTTACCGTCCTTCTTTTATCCATTCGCTCTACATGTCTGAACCAACGCAGGGTCCCTTTTTTTATTTTATCGATCGTGCTTATCTCAGCCTTACATGATGTACGGATATCGACATTTGTGCATCTGTCGTACATAGTTTTACCGCATTTTGACAGCATTCAGATTACTGTCATTCCTGTTTTTCACATACATCAGGGTCAGCACCAGGACTCCATTGTGAACTGCTCATTTGCCTCTTACGACAAACATTTATTTGCCAAGATTTACTTAAGTGCACCGTTCACTCTGTTCCCGGCACTCACCCTCCTTTCAATATCTTTCTAAGTCTTTCCATACCCAGTAAGCGTACTTCCCAGTTTCAAAAATTCCTCTGCTTATTTCAGTAAAATTCCATTCACAGTGACTTCACATTAAGTCATCCTTTCATTTCTTTCTAAAACCATCACATTCGATTTATCGACATTTATCAGCAAATCGCTTCCTTTGCGCACATCGTAGACTTGTTTTACGAAGAATTGCAAGTCCTCTTTGTTGTAAGCAAGTTGCCATAGTAGTTGCATTGAAACATAAAACTCACGTGCTGATGGGACACATGTAATTAGAAGCTAACACAAACAATAGTAGAAAAGAAAAAAAAACGGGAAGAGTATGAATTTACTAGGTTTGGGGTAACCATTACAATAAAACATCGTGTTCCGGGCCATATTGAAAAGTAAATTGATTATTGAATAAACTGTCATTTTTTTACAATGCTTTTTTAATGTGAAATATTTTCAAAGTATTTTATTTTTTTCAAATTATTGAAGTAAAAGAACTGAAACATTTATAATGAGGGTGAGATTCATCACATGATAAACATTTAAACAAGCTTGAAAATAATATTTTTTTATTTACTTGCCTTCATTCTGTACTCTTTGATTATAGCTATATTTTATTATTTTAACAGTGTCTACTTAAATATAAAACATATATAATAAATCGATTCTTTGCTCGTATATCAAACTATACCTTGATTAGGAAGCACGGAATAGCTCAGAAACCGGTCGGTAATCAAATAAATAATTACTGTTTAAAAATTAGGTGTTTTTCCTAAGATTTTTTATGGTAAATAACCAAAAAATAAGTGCCTTGAACATGAATTTTAAAAATGGTTTTTATTTTAAATGTCTTAAAGTTTCGCATATTTTCATCATTACGAAGCGTTTCAAAATTTTGAAGTCATGTTTAATTTCATTACAGTTTTTATTTATTTCCTATTTATAAATGCTTACATTTTATTTTAACTAATTTACCACTGAGATTCTAAAAATGAGAGAAGAAAAGAAAATGAATTTGTTTTCCAATCAATTATTTGTATCGATATTTTAACTGGTTTGATTAAATACAAGAAGTTAAAGCATTACAGGTAATTGAAGCAATCCAATTTGACTGTCTAAGCATGGATCAATTAATCAGAAAGCCAGATTAATTCAAGTATCGATCCTAAGGCAATCAACCAAATTACACAGTACATAATATGTGTTTAAAGTTTGGTTGATAATTATCAATCACCCATGTTCTTTGAAAAAATGTTTCAACGCATTTTAAACGAGTTTAACAAATAGTTATTTCATTAAAATATCTGTACCTAAATAGGATAAAACACTGGAGTTAATTTTTTGCCGTTTCAAAGTTAAAAATGCACGATTGCAATAAGCTATTTTATACGTAAATAAAACACCTAAGTCCCTTTTCGTCGTAAAAATGTTTTTTTGAGTTGAAATAAAAATCTGAAGTCTACTTCGCTTCAATGCAAAAAACATCAGTAGTTCCAGATACGCTATTTTTTTAATATGTACTATTTTCATCGAAAAAATATTTTTTTAATTTATCGAATGTTCTTTATGGGTTTAAAATTATCAATTTCGGTTCAAAAGTCGTGGTGTTTTAGAAATCGCATAATCCCAAAATCTTGTTTCCTGAACATTTTGTTCAATGTGACTCTCGTGGTGGATCCTTTATGACACAGATATTACAACAAAGATTAATATTTTAGAGAGCATATGAAAGTCTTAGAACAGAACGGGGCAAATTAACTATCATTTTCTGGTATTAGTGGTCACTTTACACTCTCTGGAACGTTCACTATTACGTCAATGTTTTTTGCTTCCATGAACTTGGTTGAGATATCTTTAAAACATAATTATTTCGTCTCTTTTGAGATATTGTTCTCTGAGATGAAATTCTATGATGGCTCAGTATTTTCCTTTAGTCTCTAAAAGATTCGAACATACTCGAATTATTATTTACTTCGTCCATGTTGAGATATTGGTCTTTTTAAATTAATATATATTTTTTACTGTAGTACGTTTTGCAGCAAATATTGTAAATATGTAAAGTATTAGATTTTTGCTCTTTTTATCTGATTTTAGGTCAAATAGGGTTGGAAAACGGTTGAGTAGCCCCGGGTAGTAGTAACAGTAGGCTTTTTCCACAAATCCAAATCAAATAATACCCCAGTTCATTTGTTTACATGAAAGGAATGTTAAAAACTTTGGAAGAGCTCTTCGGATACGCATAATACTGTTAGCATTCGGACATAAAATAATACTTTTTTAAAAATTTAACTATCGAAATGCACATTTTACCATTTTTTCAATATGTCAAAATAACTCTTTAGGGAGTTTATTTTATGTGAAATAGATTCATAACCCAGGTCGAGTGCTTTCGACGAAATACCTGCTAACTTATTTTAAGTAAAAGTCCTGAAAAAATAAATAAAGTAAATATGAGACTGCCTCGAAGTGAAGAGGTTGGTTCGCCTACCATTCTTAAAATTTTTAATTTGATTCCTAGCAGGAAAAATATAAATGATTTTCAATGTGATTACTCCAATACTTCATTTTTTTACATTTTCTTGTAAAGGCAATATCCAAAAAAGAGGTTTTGGATTCGATTCCTAATATTGGTTGATGCATTCGCCTACCATAAACAAATTCTAGGTTCTATTCTTGGAAAGATCGAGATGAAATATTGATTCAAGTTGGTTTTACATTGCAATATTTTATTGCTCCTGGACAGTATCTGAATAATCGACTTACCTTCATGTAACAGGTGATCAATACACGCTGCATTGGGTGTAGCAAAGTAGTGTTCTTTGTACCATCGGATGCGGTTAGGGACAGGATTATACGATGTGTATTTTTTTCAAGTTTATGCATTTAAAAATATTCAATGTGTGTCTGTCATTGACTTGTTGATCATAGCCTTTTATATTTCCTTCTCAAAAATAATCCGCATCTCTGTCGTAACATTAATTAGTTCACCGGGTACTTATTCTGATGGAAAAGATAAATTTATCATTAATTTTATCTACAATGTAAAATTAAGTTTTCTAACAGATAAAAGAATTGAAGGAAGAAAGATGTTCAAATTTGGGCAGAATGTTGAATGTTACACAGTGTGTAAAGTGGCCACTTAAACCAGCCAATGACAGGTCATGAACCCTGTGCATGCCTAGAATTCTTTATTACCTTCTCTAAAATATTTTCTATCGCTGCTGCAATATTTTTTTTATCGCTTACCAATAAAAATCAATTTGCCGCAAACAAAATGGAAATTTTATTAATTGAACGATTTTTACAATATGAATCCTCTTACAATAACACTGGTTTCCATATATTTGCGTATTAGCCCAATATTTGCACTCAAATAGGTTAAGCATCCACAGTTTAAGGCCCATTTCACACCTATCGTCCAAATCTAAACGGCACGATAAAGTTATGGTGGATTGACATTAAATATATCCTTTTTTATTTAACTTTTTGGACATAATGTAAATAATTGCGCACAGGCGGGTTTATGCTAAACAGTATTTTTTTCCTACCAACCAATAAAATAAAAGTTTTTTTTTCATAGTTCAAGTTACAAAACATATTCAATGGAAAATAAAAACGCCAAAAATATATAAAAATAGAAATAAATGTATTTGTGCATAAATTATCATAAATCAATGGGAAAAGGGAAAAAAGAGGAAACAGGAAAGGGGGAGAGATAAAAGAAGAGAGTGGAGATGTTTCTTCAGACGTGGTTTAAGCAGAGTTTTTATTCAAAAATATTTACAAAATACTCTAACATAAAGCCCTACTGAGTTGCATACATACAACTCGTCAGCAGGTTCTTATAAATTGCATCGATTATTCACACTTGACCTACATTGATAATAATTTACTGTTACTGTAGTTTGATGGTAGATGGAAGATGATGACTCGGTCGAACGGCATGGACACTATATGAGTTAGAGAACAAAAAGGAATTGTGGATAAGTATTTCGATAGTGCTTTGAGAATGAAAACGAAGTGGTCATACATAAACTGATAAACGTTGAATTTTTTTACGGGGGTATATAGGAGCGTTAGGACTATGAAGTAAATTGAACAGAAATGAGGAGTTATAGTCTCTCCGCTCTCTAATTTTAAGCCATTTCAGTTTTAAAAAAAATTCATTGCAACAGAAAAGAAAAACAATTTTTGAGAAGAGAATATGAAAGACAAGGAATGTACAGGGCTTATGACCTCTTATTGGCTAATTAAAGTAGTCACTTTACACACTATTTAACATTAATCATTCTGCCTATCTTTCAACATCCACATTTCCTCAACTCTTTCATCTCTCGGCTTTTGCGAAGAAAAAGAGCTAAAACCTCAATTGATGAAGATGAAATTCATCTGGTTGAATTATCTCATTTACTAGAAAACGCCCAAACACTATTTCGATTTTTATACTTCTTATAGCAGTCAGTTTAATTAAAAATGTTTTGTGTATATTCAAATGTTTGCAGACAGGCTTGTTTCTTCCTTGGGAAATTATAAGTTCATTATCTCTATTACAACGAGTTTAGATCTTATTAACTCCCTGAGGAGGAAATTTTAAACATTGTTAGAAAAGTATATTCAGCGATTTCTGTAGGTCAAAATCTCGCAAAAGAAAATCGAGTGGAGATTAGTCGGCCTCTGGTTAAGTCCATTCGATTGCCATTGAATAATAAAAATATATTTTACCTTAAATATCAATCCACCCTAGTTGTTTTATCATGCCGGGTGGATTTTACTATCGTTTGAAATAGGGCATAGAGTAATAAATACGAAATTGTGGTAATGAAGGTGATCATCAATTGTTTATTACGCCTAGCGTGCCAATAAAACTCAATTAATTTTAACTAGGCACCCTCGCCTTTTAAATAAATTATTATAAAGAAATACCCATAACAGCTAATGTTAGTGGAGAATTTCAATATAGGTACATTTTTTGTAAAAATTATAATATGATACGACGCAAAAAACTTAACATTTTATTTTATATTTGGACTCAGAAGCAAAATAAAAAAAAGTCAGTGTTAAGAATCATTCTGAAAAAGCCTTACAGATATCAGAGTGATTTTTTATTCAAGTAGTTTGCCGTTCTTCATATCAGACACTTATATTTTCTAAGGGCAGTGGTGGTCACACACGCTAAAGCTAAGGTTTTCTAGGACAGCGGTGCCCGTATTTTAACGGCCGTAGTGAACAGTGATGCGGTGGATAACCGTCGTAACGGTGACTAGAGTGTGGTTTCCTAGGAAAACGGTGTTATCAACACCATTTAACACCGTTTCCCTAGGAAACCACTCTCTAGTCGACGTTACGACGGCTGTCTACCGCATCACCGTTCACTACGGCCGTTAAAATACGGGCACCGCTGTCCTAGGAAACCCTAGCTTAACAGAGATACACACACATCAGTTTTTTATCATTATGAGACTAGGGAGTTCCAGTTGCGATCTGATTTCCCAAGAAATTGTTAGAACTTCTTTAGCACAGAGACAAAACTTGTTCATAGGACAAAAGCTATATAATATAATGCTAGAACCTAGTAATGTTGTTAAATCACAAGTTAAGGCTGTTGTCTGGTAAAACGAACGCAAAATTAGGAAATCATACGATTTTTCCATTTTAAACCTTTTTTCGGTTACCGAAAACGATAAGGGTAGGTTTAAAGGTCATAAAAACGTAAATAAGATGTTGTTATAAATTAAATATTTCAACCAAAATTATCTTTTTTTACAAAAAAGAGAATACAATTTTATAAAAAAAGGTTTCAACTAAAGTATTTCAATATTTATTATTTTTTAAGTATTACCGAAGGCATAATTTTATGTAGAAATAAAGGAAAATGTCACAAAAACGAATGTGATGCTTGTATTTCTTTTCAAAATCAAAAAAATTCAATTTGGCTTCGGCCACTTTCATGTTCAATTTATTATCTTTAAATTATTACAACAAATTTTACTTTAAAAACTTAGCCTGTATTGAGATCCAAGATACCAAAGTTTAGTCTTAATTTGAAATGGCGTAATCTGTTGGTCTAAAAGTAATTATGTTTTAGTTACATAAAATTTTTGAATATATTTTTTAACAGAAATACCTTTTTATAATATTGTTTTTATCAAATTAATGTTTTTTTATTATTATTATTATTGCGCTATTTAAAAAAGTATTTTTAAAATTGCAAAATCGCACGATTTCCCAATTTTGCGTTTGTTTTACAATAAAGCCTTAAATAAGTGACTGACTACTTTTCTAAGTAAAATTGGTCGCAGATAGTCAGAGGGGTTGATGATGACTGTTAGATGGCCAACGTATGTTATTATTTGAATTGTAATTACAAGATTTTTTTTCTTATATTGATTTTATTTTAGATATTCTCATTACTTTTTATTATGTTTTTAACTATTTTCTCATTTTTGAACCATGTTTTGTTATATGTTATTTACTATATACATGTTTGTTTTTATTAATGATGTTTTACTATTTTATCACTATGTTCACTACCTTTATTTATTTTTTTATTTATTGATCACTGTTTTTATTTATTTTTACTGTCTTAGAACAGAATAAGTAACCCTAGTTAGACATTCTTAGCACCTTTGTGTAAATGTGTAATTTTATTTACACGATATAATAATAAATAAATATGTAATTTACTCCAATATTTTAATATTTGAAACCATTTTTAATAGGTTGTAAATAACTCACCATTTGAAATTACACTTTTTTTTTTTTATTTAATGTAAAATTATATACGCTTACGAATCATTACCCTTACCCTTACGAATCATTGCTTAGCGGTTGTTTTTATTCAATTTCAGTGCTAAAAAAATGCGTTTATTGACAAAAATAATATCTACATATTCACTTGCAATGCAAACATAAAAATGGTGATACATGTTTAAATTTATTTAGAACAAAATTTAATAATTTTAAAATGCAAAAAAAAATCATATGAACATCACTAGGTGCAAAAATACCTGTTCTAAATCTGCTAATATGTCTTATAAGAAAATAATTTTTAGAATTCACGAAAAACAAGCTAACAATCTCGATTCAGAAAACTAGGTAAAAAGTATGATTCTTGAAGACAGTATTCAATTATTAGAACCTCCTTCAGCTGGCTTCTACCGTTGCTTGAGTACTAGAAATATTTAAAAATCGTTTCTCGTATTTTTCAAATTCATTTGTAATTTCACACGAAGATTAATAACAAAATCACAATTATCATATCGATTAAAATCAGAATTAAAAGACAATTTAATAATACAATTTACTGGTGAGTATATTTATCATTTGTGTATTGTGTATGCAGATAATTGATAGAATTCCATATTAAAATTTGGTAAGGTATCTAAAATCAGACACTTTTATTGGATTTAATTCTACTTTTGTTTTTTTTTAAATATATGTAACGCGTTTTGTTTTGTTAGAATATTATCAAACTAGCTTTAAAATTCATTTACAAACTTTCCTTGTACACTAACAATAATTTCTGTTTAATGATATAGGTGCATAAAATAGTTTATAATGGTATTAAACAAGTTTTAAGGATTTGTACAGAGAGATATATCTATTTTTATATATTTTTAAATATAATTAAATCCAAGAAAAGTGTTTTATTTTGGATACCTTACCAAATTTTAGTAAACAATTTGACCAAAGTTAAGAAACTGGGGATTATATCAGCCTTTTGTCAGGGGCGGACAGTGACTGTAGAGGCAACTAAAAAATTATTGATGAAAATACATTGCAATCCTTTCTGCACCCAATGGTGCATAGGGTATTGTATTGGTACTAGTTTTGCAGAGTGTCTGTTTTATTGTCTGGGTACAATAAAATATTGCAGAGTAGAATAATCTTTAAAACAAATATTTTACATTATCCCTGTTAAAAATCTAACTTGAAACCTCAGGTAAAGTTGGTTAGTGCGCATATCACCTAGGCGGGTTTTCTCCACCCAATTTTTTTTTTCAGGATATTTTCTGAGAGTGTTAATTGAGTTGAAAATACTCGTCCGCGGTTTTTACTGTACACGAGAAGTCAAATAAGAGTAGAGTATGATCTTAATGAGAAAATTATATTAATACTGAAAAAAAACAGATATTTACTTTACACTTTATATACATATGCATAAGCTTTTTACAAGTTATTTACAATTTGCTTTTTATTTCTAACATTTTTCTTACATTCATGTTTTTCTCTTTTTTTACTTTTGATTTTGCATTGCAGCATGCTTTATCTATTTCTACATGTATAAAAAAAAATTGTTTTTTATTTTTTTCTATTTTTTATGTAGATTCCCTATGGGCGTATTGCAAAATTGAATAATTGAATAAATATACAATTTATATACATATAAGGTTTGTTCATATTGCCTAAAGGCAATTTCTTCCTATCTACCCAAACCGTTTAATTTGAGAAAATTACAAGTACATGGACATATATTAAAAGAGTTTTTTAATGATATAAAACAATTTAATACAAAAATTAAAAACAAAAATTAACTAAAAATTTACACTATACTCTGAAGAGAGGAGAGGGAAGGTGAAAGGATAGAAAGAAGAAGGAGAGAAGAACTACTTAAACATTTAGAAGTGACATTTCAATCTTGATTTAAATGTGAATTAAGAAGGGGCGTCTCTAACATAAGTGGGTAGATTATTTCACAATCGAGCAGCTACTACTGTGAAAGAGGAGGCAAGAAAATTAGAGCGGTGATAGGTATTAAAAAGGTTCTCTCGTTATTAGAACGAAGAGATAGTCCATGTGATAGAGGTTAGAAGGACTCTCTCAGATAAACAAGTGAAGTGAGATTGTTCAAAATATTGTGAAAAAGCAATTGGATGTAAATGTTTCTTCTATGCCTGATACTGAGCCAGTGTAGTTGCCTGCGGTATTTGGTTATGTGGTCAACTTTGCGAAGATTAAATATATAACGTATACGGACATTCTGCAATCTTTCAACTTATCAAGCAATTCAGAATTAGCATCTGGGTAACAGATATCTGCATAATCAAGGAGTGAGCTCTAGACTACTGTTTGCTTACCATATTTTCAGCGCAATGACGATATGGAGCCGTGATTGCCAAAACATCAAAAACAATAGGACCAATATTTTTCTTAATCATTAAGGAATATTAATTGAGAACCAAGTTTTATTTCCATGGTTTGTTTTATTAATTGCACTAAAATAAATAGTCGAAACATAGTTTGATTATCAACTTGTAATCCTTGTTAATTTAAAAATAATGGGAGTTCTCCTACAAAACATCGCTTTTGTCGGTTACGATGTTTTGGCAGTCATGGTTTGAAATATATCACTCGCATTGGCTCTAAAAAAGCTTCTTTTCTTAGTGCCCTGTCAGGTTTCCCCAACGTTGGCAATCACTCTGGCGAAAGTCTCTCTTTTTCTGCCCGAAAAATCTGCTTTAAAGTCTTGAAGCCAGTCTTGTCTCGTATATTACGCAGCCAGAGCATTTGTATTCTTCCAGCTCCTCGGAAACCCTCGATCTTGCCCTTCAAAATTAAATTAAGCAAGTGGTATTTTTTCTACGCATTATATGCCCCGGATACGAAATATTACAAACTATAATAGTGGTTAAGAGTTCTTTGTTCGTGTCAGTTTGACTTGAGACTTCTGAATTCGCTATCAGGTCTATCCAAGATATTTTAAGCGTTATGCGATATAACTACATCTCAAAATCTTCCAGTTTGTTGATAGTGTTCACCTTCAAAGTTCATGTCTCACGGCCATCCTACAACACAGACCACACATAACACTTTACCAATGTTTGCCTTATTTTCAAGTTCAGATTATTATTGCAGAAGAGGGATTTCTAATATATAAAGATATTTTACAATATTTATGAATCATAGATTATAGATCTTAAAAGTGGACATAAAATCACATTGTGAGTAGCACGCCCCTGGTTCTCAGGTATAAAAACCCTTTTAAGTGACACCGTGTTTCGTGTTTTAATTACGACCTCTGACATTGTAGCCATTTCGACTTTTCAGACTTGAATTAAAATCTTAGTCGAAATGGAAAAGACAAGCAATTGCTTTCAGAAAAAAATATCTCTGCTGAATTTCTGGATCTGAGAATTTTCTTTCCTTTTGAGGGGGATCTCTTTTGAATTGCGCTTGTTTGTAGAGAAGTACGCGGTAATAGTACACACAAACTGAACGACCAAAAGGACGGAATGCTCAAAGGGATATTTCACAAAACGGAAAGAAGCGATCTCAAGACGTCATGATAACCCCAGAGAAAAGATAAAATTATTCATCAAACATTTGCGATGTGGCCAATTGAAATAAAACACACTTTTGAGCTTTCCAGAGATATGTTTCAATTCTTGCGATTTCTTTTACAAACCGAAAATTTCCGCTTTTTAATGAAAACAAGATGGTATTAAAATATAAAAAAATAAAAACATTTATATAAATATTTTTGTTTTTTTATTATTTTTATTTATTTATCAAAAGCATACAAAAATTAACACATAAATTATCAAGTCCTACTGAACTGCATAAAATGCAGTTTGTCAGCGGGTGCTTGTAGTTAAGTTCTAATATATAAACATAATCCTATCTCTTAAATTCTATAAAATGGAAAAAAAAAGAAAATATGTACATCGAAAATAAAAAAAGTTACCAAATAAAAAAAAAACACAAAAAATTTTCAATGTATAAAACAACGTTCTAAAAGCTAGATTTTCAGCAGACGTCCTTCTCTTGAGCCAGATAAGTTTTTTTGATTTCTTTATTTAATGGGAGCATATTATATTTATTTATATTTAATACGTTTATTTTGCAGTGAAACATTTCAATAAATATAAGTAAATGTTATTATATAACTACTTGACGCAGGAAAGTTGGTATGTCTTTTTATACATTAATGTAATGTAGTTTACTATACTACTTCTTGAATCACACTGGCTACGTTTTTCACAGAGGGTGGAATACAAACTCTGTTGGCTTATGTATAAGTCACGGCATAACTCTGCTCCAGAATATCTAAGGGAACTCTGCATTCCAGATGAACCAGCTGACAGATGACTTACGCTTAGATCAGCTACATCTACGCCAAAAAGAAAAGTTATTATACATCTACGCAAACAGCGCACTAAATTCGGCGAACGCATATTTGCGGTCGCAGGCCCTATGGCATGGAATGCTCTCCCAGCAGAGGTCCGAAACTGTGAGAGTGAAGTGATGTTTCGGAAGAAACTTAAAACCCAATTGTTCTCTAAATCATCTGAATAAATCCTCAGCATGTGGTGACAAAGTACATTGTTTTTCTTAAATGAAATTGATATCTTTATATAATCACTTTGTAAAGCGCACGGGGGGTATTATATTACGAAAATGGCGCTTTATAAGTTATACAAATTACAATAATCAATATTTACAAGAAAAATAATGGGACTAAGTATTATCATTTATGGAGAAATTTTGAAAATGTCGTTTTTTTTTTCAAATTTAATAAGTGAGTATTTTAAATGAATTTAATAAAATTACACACTATTTTATTATATTATACCTATTATATTGAAAATTCATTTACAATCGATGTATTTAACTTGGCAAATTAGAAGACATCGCTACGGCTGAGTACATACAGAGTCGGAGGTGAAAGTTGCAGGAGTCCAAAGCTCGACAAGGGCTGTAGCATCATCGGAGAGAAAAAAGAGCTTTAACCTTTATTTGTGAATATTCCCTTCTCTAAAATAGTCTCCATCTCTGTTGTAATATCCATATCTTAATAACTCCCTTAGAGATGAAATCCAGTATTTTGTGTACAAATATTTCAACAAACTAAACATATTGTCAATATTAGGTTTTCTTGTTCATGGAGCGTATTAATAAGTATTGATGGCTATTAGATGCTACAAATTTCCCATTAAATTTTCTAAGAAATAGTGTAGTCTCTCAAACGGTACTGTTTGTTTGGCTTTTAACAAATAGTTGTCTTGTAACAATGTCTCTTTTACAAAGGAAAAATTATGTAACAATCTAGTTCCAGACAAAGTTTCTTCACTAGGAAATTGACTGCGCCGTTATAACGAGAAAAAGTCAAAGTTGACTGTGGACCAAAGTTGGCTGAATATCAAACTTTGGAAGTTTTCGAATTAAAAACTCCCTTATTAATGTTCCGTTCTTCATAAATTTACAACAAAAAATCAATACAACGCCCGCCAACATCCAATCAGAAGCTTTCTGATCCACACTTCATAGGTCATTTGTCATTTACTGGATTTAAAAAAGAACTTACGACCATAATAATTATTGAAAATACTTCTACTCTTGTTTACATCTAATGACTTCTAGTGTTGCTTAATTTCCGTACACTTACTATGTACCAACATAATGAGGAACTTCAGCCCTACGGGAAATTGGATACAATAAATGTTTTCTTGCGCGCGGTAAAAATTGGAGCATTAAATTTTCCTGGCTATGTACGAAAAAACGAATAAAAAACATTTTAATAAAAACGGACTACTTCAAATGACGTCACTGGTTTACATGTAAGCTATGGATGCTTTCCGGTTTGCTTGCCATGTGTGTACCAATGGGAAAAACTAAATGAGAATAAGCGGAAAAGAACCTCTGACGTCACACACGGAGTTATTTCTTAAATATAGTACTTTAAAACATCGTAGCGCTGATAAGACGTCATATAAGTCTTTTAACTAACAAAAAAACAAAAAAAAAACACAAAACTTAAATATTGAGATAGTAGATTGTATTTGGACATTTACTCGATTTCAATATCCACTAAAGTTTTTAATTGAAAGGTTTATAAATGGTGAAATGAATACAGTAGAATTTCATTTGTCCTTACTCCAGAAATCAGGATTGCTAAATATTCGGATCGTTATCAGGAAATAACAAATAGAAAACGAGTTTCTTGATCAAAGCAATTAACTTTGCTGGACATATTAACGTAAGTTTTTTATGTGATTCCAATTCGTTGTATTCTTATTTGTTAGTAAATTTTCCTTAATTTCATTACTAATCCAGCTATTCGAATAACGTCTGGCATTCTTTAATCCGGATAGTTGAAGTTTTACTTTACCTCAAATTATTTTTCTAAAACTGTAAAACAGAGCTTACCAAAAAATAATAATGTGATTTTTTTCAAGCCTGGGCATTCTGTGCCGTAATTCGCCACTGTAATCGGACCTCCTAGCCTGTTGTGATGAACAAAAAAAAGTTGAAACGGTTTCACAAAAATAAAATCAACTATTACCGTACTGTTACGAAAAACTAATCAGGATACTATTCTTTCACAAATTAAACTGCTTTGCAAAACTGTTTCTTTGAAATAACAACTTCGAGTATTATGGACTAAATGGATGATTATTTAACCCTTAGACTGCTAAACAACGATATATCGTTGTTGTTAATCCCTATCATAAAGTTCTAACTAGACTGATGCTGACGTCATAATCCCCAAAAGGGTAAATTAATTCGGGAACTGCTTGTTGCACTTAACCGTCAGTGGTATAAAACATTTTCAAAACATAAAAATTACTTATTCGACGGGTTATTATTCAGTTTCGTACCTATTTCAGCCCTACGGAAAATTTAATACAAAAAATGTTTTCTTACGCGCGGTAAAAATTCGAACATAAAATTGTACAGCAAAGTTTCTTGAAAATTAATAAAAAATAATATAAAATATTTTAATAAAAACGAACTACTTTGAACGACGTCACTTGCTCATATGAATCATTCAAGATATATTTTACTCAAATTTTGTTTAACATGCATTGATGGAAGTGGTAGGTTTGATAATAAGGGCACTTTGCCCCGCAATCAACAAAAAAACCATCATAATACTGTCGTTTCAATAATAACTATTAAAACAGTGCGCCTTGAGATTGCTGTGCGAGATCATTTTTGTTTGTTTTTATTTTCGATTAAGAAAGGGTTTACAACCGCTGTACGAGAATGTGTTGCGGGCGGCGCGAATTGTCTATCTTGCTCACTCCACTGGGCTTGAATTAGATATTTATGAAATGGAAGATTTTTCTTGGAATTGCTATTAAGTTTTAAAACAGTAGTGTGTTTGGAAAACAACGTATTCGATAAAATATTTTTAAAATGTATTAATAATAAGATTTCCGATTAGATTCTTGAAAAACTGCGTAGCAGCGTAAGGGTTAAGACTGCGACTTCTTTAGCGAAACACGTTTTTGCCCACACTACTCTTAACTGTTATTTCAGAGAAACAGTTACGCAAAGCAGTTTAATTTGAGGTTGATATTTTTTATAACAATGAACATAAATTTAAGTCAAAATTCATATTAATATTAAAAGAAGAACATAATTTATTGATCATAATTTGAATTATTATTTTTTAGTAATTTTTTTTTTTCGTTATGTGCATGGGTGTTCAACACTAACAATGCAAAGAAATATACAATATGTTATTTGCGTACCGTTTTTTTACTCAAACAACATTTTGGAAAATAAAAATATGTTTATTTTATATTATTTTATTTATTTCGAATACAAACAGATGTAAAGGTTAAATGAATATTTTTTTAAAAAAAACTATATAAAATGTATACATAGTAGGGCCTGCCATCCAATTATATGTATTCACTAAATAATACTGTAATAAAGCGACGACGGCTTGAAGTTTAAACTTTATAAATAATAAATATACTGTATATTAAAATAAGATCAATTTGGACAAAAGAAGGAGATAGTGGAAAGGAAAAGAAGGGAATTGATAAGGAGTGGTAAAGGATGATTGAAGGAAAGTAAGAGTGGAAAATTGCAGTTGATTTAATGATTAAATGAATTATCAATGAAGAACATGAATCAAGCCTATTCATTCTCTTCCGTACATATTGTATGGAGTGTTAAATATATCAAGACTATTAATTTTTTTGTTAAATGTTTCACATATACGAGGGATCGTAGAATGTTTCCGATGACTAGTTTTAAATTTACGAATATAGAAAATATCAGAGAGTCTAGTTGGCCTAAAGGGGACACGGTAAGCAAATAGATTAATGTGTTCCGGGGAATCACATTTATTATTGACAATTTCATAAAGCAGGATCTGATCAAACATATCTCTTCTGTGTGCTAATGAATCAAGGTTATAAAATTTTAATGAAGCTAAATAATTTGAAAAATGCAAATAAAATTTGTATTCTAGTTTATTTAGGATTTTTTTTGGAACACTCTCGATTCTTTTAATATTTAATTTATAAACAGGAGACCAGATAGCAGTGCAATATTCAAAATGGAGGCGTACGTATGTTATGTAAAGCAATATAAATGAACCTAAGTTTTTAAAAGATTTACCCAGCCGCATGATAAATCCAGTCATTTTGTATGCCTTGTTAATTATAGTTTCTATATGACTATTGTAATTTAAGTTTGAGTCCAATATAATTCCCAAGTCACGTATTTCGTTTACTTTTCTAATTGTATTTTCATTTATCATATAATCATATTTTATTTTATTTTATTTTTATTACGAGTGAAAGATATTTTGTAACATTTAGACACATTGATATAAATGTTGTTTTCAACACAGTAATTCGATAATGCATATAAATATTGTTGTAATTTTGCAAAATCATCTCTACACTTGACTTTAAGGTAATTTTTTTTATCGTCAGCATAACAAAGGTAATGGGTATTTTTGAAACATAATTGAATATCATAAATATAGGCATTAAATAAAAGTGGCCCAAGGTGTGATCCCTGTGGTACACCAGACGGAATGGAGATGAAATCAGATTGATATCCTTCAATCATAATTGACTGAAGTCTTTTATCTAAGTAAGAGATAAACCATCTGTATAAGTCACCGTGTATTCCCAGATATTCTAATTTACGCATAAGAATTCGGTGATCTTCATTATCAAACGCTTTAGAATAATCTGTGTATATGACATCAACTTGTGTTCTGTCATCCATATTGGAAATTGGAAGTGACGTATTCGGTGAAATTTACCATATTGGTTAATACAGAGCGCCTCTTCAGAAAACCATGCTGAAAATTTTGTATATTTTTAATAATTTTTAGATAAATTTTATCATAAACCATGAGCTCAAATAATTTTGAAAAAACTGAAAGAATTGAAATGGGAAATATTCTAACTAGTTACGTAACAGTTATTTTTGTGAAACTGTTTCAGCAAATGGTTGTACAAGACATTCCCACGAAAACTGTTATTTTTAAACGGTCTCACGAAACAGTATTCTTTGTGAAACGGGAACTGATACAGCTACTCTTTTTAAATAACCGATACGCCTATTTCTAATAGGTACGTCTCTGATAAGAAATCTTACTATCCCAATACGGTTTATTCAATTTTGCATGCCTTACATTAAAAAAGGAGGTACTTAAAAATTATTAGTACCTACAAAGTTTAAGGTGCATTAATCGTATACATAGGGATTTATTCATCAAAGAACAGCAAATGCTTTAATGGGTTAGAAAAAAGACACCGTAACACGAGTGTTAAGTTCCCACCCTCTCTCCCTCTACTGCACAGGTTGCAATTCAATTATTGGGGGGGTGTGGGGTGGCGTTTACACCCATTTACACCTGCTTGTTTACATTCGCTAGTTTACATTTTGCCGCTTACAGCCGGAGCCGTTAGATAACAACACCAGATAATATCCGATTACTTCCCGTTGACGTAATTCGCTATCAACGGACGCTGACTGTAGCGGTATAAAGAACCAAGTAAAACACGCACTTCTCGAGTTAAGTTAGAAAATCACCAAACATAACATTATTTTTACCCCTAAAAAGAGTAAACATAAAATAGCAAAAAACAACATACATTTTCATAAAACGAATGGAATATTTTTAGAGCTATTTTTTTAATTTTTTTTTATTATTTATTTATTGACTTATTTATTCATTTATAAACGGACATTGTTCGTGTATACAATTTAAAGGATTTAAATATTACAATAAAAAAATAGTTTAAAACATAAAATAAAGAAAAGAAGCATTGACAAACATAAGGGAAATCAAGTCAAGATCTGAACTATTTATTTAGTGCTCGTTTAAATTGTTGTAAACTTAAACCAAAAAAGTCCAGATCTTGTCTTGAGTTAACAATACGACAAAGAATTAAGGCCATTCTATGCTGATCGACGAACAGTACTTCATTGTTTCTCAATCTACGAGTCGGAATATTGAATTTTACTTGTCCCAGTAATGATGGAACATCGATTATGCCATTTAGTATGCCGTAATTTAAATTAAAGCACAAAAGTTAACAAAATCTAGATCGCGCCAAACTAAAAATAAATGAAAGTTTATGTTTATTTATAATAGTAGGTTTTCACAAGATATAATAAACACAAAAACAAACAACAACAAAAAAACCACTGTAAAAATTAAACAACACAAATATATTTGGACTGGATAAACACAACTTTACACCTTGAAGTTTTGATTCTTGATGAGGTAATCCTTCAATCGTTTGCTTCTTTGCTGCAAACTGGTAGAGTTATTTACATCAGCAGTAAGCTTATTAAATAGCTTTGGTACAATATATTCTGTCGTTCTGCTTCCATAGAAGTTTTGTGCGTTAGAATCTACCAGTTTCATGGCTGTTATCGATCTTGTTCTACGTTGGTGATTGAGCAGGGTTTTTTTCTTATCAAAATGCTTCATTATTAGCTTAAAGTGGTAAAGTTGCTTCACGGGAAGTACCCCACAATGCTTTAATAGGAATTTGTCATCTTCTTTACGAATCTTTTTGACTTCTTCATTTTACTTGTACTTCATTTACTTGTATTTTCTGAAGATTGTAAATTCTATCAACGTATGACTTGTGAGTTCCTCCCCAAGACAGAATTCCGTATGATATAATTGATTCTGCAAGACTAATGTAAACTAACTTAAGTAATTTAAAAGGTAATATTTTCTTCAGCTGATAAAGTTTTACTTTACATACTCTAAGTCTTGTGCAGATGAGCTAATGTGATTTTCAAAGTTGAAAGTTCTGTCGAATGTTAAGCCAAGGCTTAAATTTATTTCAACAGAGAGGGAAACATTTATGAGAAGGGAATATGGAAGTCTAGACACTTACAGGGCTTATGACTTGTTATTGGCTGGTTTAAGTGGCCACTTTACACACTATAACATTCACCATTCTGCCCATGTTTCAACATCCACATTTCCTCAACTCTTCCATCTGTTGACTTTTGTGAAGTAAAAGAGTTGAAACCTTTATCACGTGGGTGAGATTCATCCGGCTGAACCAAATCACCTACTAGGTAACGCCTGAAAACAATTTTCTAATCTTTATACTTTTGTTTACCAGGTAGTAATTCAACAATGTTTGAGTATGTCCAAATGCTTGCAGACGAATTTCCTCCCTTGGTAGTTATTCATATTTAAATTTAGTAATTTGTAAATTTAAATATGAATAACTCCCTAGGGAATAAATCCAGCCTGTCTGCAAGCATTTGGACATACTCAAATATTGTAAAACCCAGGTATTTACAATCACTTAAAATTTCTAACAATATATTAATAAGTGGCATTCTTCTACTAACTAAGCACAATAGGGTCTTAGGGAGTCTTGGGAGATATTCATATTTAAATTTAGTAATTTGTAAATTTAAATATGAATAACTCCCTAGGGAGGAAATCCAGCCTGTCGGCAAGCATTTGGACATACTCAAATATTGTAAAGCCCAGGTATTTACAATCACTTAAAATTTCTAACAATATATTAATAAGTGGCATTCTTCTACTAACTAAGCACAATAGGGTCGTAGAAACAGCACGCTGTAAACTATGTACTTACACTTGTGATCGTAGAACAACGACGGAAGAGCGAAAAATAAGACATTGACTTTCTTTAATATTTGATCTTGAAAAAGTTTAATAAATGCGTTGAATTCCAGGTTTGAAAAAATAAAATATATGAGGGTATTGAAAGCAAACTTACGAGAAGGAGGTACTGAGACAATTGCGAAAAACTTTGAAAAAATAATTGTGAGATTTCTAATTATGCTTTATTAACTCAATGGAGAACAATAAGTTTGCTGTGTTAAGTAGTATAATTGAAATCTGTTTTGGCAAGATTTAAAGACGATTTTGAATTACGCTATTATTTAGGTAGGTTGGTATGTATAGTTTATTTTTACATCAATAACTAATTTGCCGTTTTTGGTGGAGATCTCTAATACCAGTATGCAGAGACAAAACTTAAGGTGAGGTAAGTACATTCTAATCTCAAATGCGAAGAATAACCCGAAGGTGGAGACAAAAGAATGTACTTTCCTTACCTTAAGATTTGTCTTTGCATACGGGTATAAGTTTGTTTCTAATACCCTCATATGTTACTAACCCAAGTATCAAAGGTCATATTTTTGCTGTCACAGAGTTATGAGTAGTGACATAAAGGGCCTTACTCATAAACTTGGTACAAAGTTACGCCAAAGCATAGTAGTAGAATACAGAAATACCATTCTTATTCTACTACCATGCCTAGGCGTAACTTTATGCTAAATTTATAAGTAAGGGCTTACGAGTCCAAAAATAATTTGAACCACTCTTCTGTAAAATATAAGAAAATTACACGCGTTGTTATCCTGCGATCATGACCAAGTATTTTGTTCGATGTATTATTATTGTGTTTTTAAAAAAATATTTTTATCGTTAACTTTTCAAAATCATTTTTATGTTGCTGAAATTCCACTTGTCAATGCGTTTTGAAGCTACAATACTTTTTGTGATGTTAGCCATCATATTATATTTATCATACTTTGTAAATGTTATCAACTATCAAATATCTAAATTTAGTAAATGGGGTCAAGAATTTCCACCGCACATGCGCTCAGTAGCTGCAAGACTTGTTGTTATCTTACTTCTATTATTATGAATTTGCTTTTTATTTAGTTTTTAAAATATCACCCAAACTTTAAACTTCACTGTTCAATAAAAAAAATAAAATGTAAATAGGGGCTAGATTTCTTACTGTCCATACGCTCTGTAGCTGCAAGACGTGCTGTTATCTAGCTCCTTTATATCATAATTGTTATATATCATAATTGGAGACGAGGAACTAGAATCCCAACCGTCCATGCGCTCTGTAGCTGCAAGACGTGCTGAGATATTTATTTATTGTACAGCGCCCTTAAGGTAATTTTCACAAAAATGGCGCTAAATAAATTATCCAAACATACATAAGAGAAATGGATTGTCAGAATAATTATATTAACTAACGTTCAAAATCATTAAATGTATCAGTTATTTTTTATTTTAATTTATTTTTTTCAATTAAATGCTTTAATTTTTACCGCGAGTAAGAAAACATTTTATGAACTAGAATGCATGTACATATCGTGATTTGCTATCTCTTGTTGTCAAATTGTTAAGGACAATGCAATATTTACTAAAACTGAGATGCGTAAGTAAGAAAAAAACGTGTCTTTTATTATATAAATTAAAGACGAGTGATACTTTAATCCTCAAATTTGGAAAATCTAGTAATGGAGATACTGTACACGTTGTAATATTTTTACTTATGACATTTTACCCGTTGTTTTTCAGAAATCATAATTGACAAAAATCACACTCAAGAAGGATGGGACACTAAAAATAATATATATACAATACTTAAACTCATTTAAAAAGCATTTTATCAACTCAATAGTTAACCCGAAAATTTTTGTTAATGATCGTTCAGTCAAAAATAGTTTTATTTAATTTACTTTCATATAATTTTCAATTCCTTAATAAAGATACCGTTCTCGAAGATGTCGCGGAAGCGATGAAACCGGTCACTGGATATTTCAAATTTGTGGATTAAAGTATCACTCGTCTTTTATTTCTATAATAAATAACAATGAACTTCCATCAAGAATTTTCACTTACGAAATTAAATGTTTTAAATAACGTTTCTATTTATTTGACGTCAATGGTAATTCACGTGTTATTAGCGGCACGGCGCAGCGTCTCAATCTAAAACATAACAACCTAATTCAATATTGTCTTGGCGGGATATCTCTACCTCTCAGTAAAGGTATCCTGATCGTGTCTTCGTCAGGATACTCGATTTAAATTGGATCAAACTGCAGTAATCGAATATCGTTCCGCCGTATCACCCGGGGGAGGTGAGTATGGTAATGTAATATGACGCCAGAAACGATGTATTTTGCACCAACATTATACCTAACCCATGTGCATCAACAGAATTCTACAGACTGTGGGCAATACTTTACCATTTGTTTTTCTAGATTCAATCTCTGCGATCGGTTTGCAGCAAATGCTAAGACTTCCGTCTCCTTCTACACTTGTTCCTGTCCTCAGCGGCTCTTTTCAACTGACAGTATGGTTCAATTCAATTAAATTCATTTATTTAAATATCACATATACATTACAAACATACATTCCATACGTTTATATTATAAAAAAGAAAAAAATACATGTAAGAGATTCATGTCAAAGTAGTAGGAGAATCCTACTACGGAAAACCCCTTCGAATACATGACACAGATCAATAACGAGAGCGATCTTGTTCAGCATAGCGGTAGCCCTTCCAACAGGCATAACCATCGGCAGGTTGGTCCTGTATATCGGAATATGAAACAATCTATGCTGAATCTATGGTGTGAAGTTTATGATACATTCTTCTTAAATCGATAGACTTTCTCCATTCCTTCCTAAGTTTTTTTCTTATTTTAAGTTATGAAACATAAAAAAATAATGTGTCTTCACTTGGGTAACGTGTACCGAGGACACCTAACAATACTTTTTTTTACATGTGAGAAAACACACAGATTATTCAGGAGATTTGTGTGTCACATAATAAAGCCGTATGGAACGTCTTTTTAAAAAGGTTTTTAGCAAGTGCTGATTTTCATCAATTCTGTTTTTGCACATCCATAATTATTTTATGGTTATTCTTTGAGAATATGTTGAGTTTGTCTAAATTTTGTAGACAAGGACTGGATTCAACTTCTTTGGGCACTGTTTATATTAACATATTACAAGAGAGATAAAGAATATTTTAGAGAAGGCAATATAGAAGTCTAGACATCTACAGGGCTTATGACTGGTCAAAGTGGCCACTTTACACACCTGTGTAGCATTCACCATTCTGCTCATATTTGGACATCTATATGCCTTCAATTCTTTCGTCTGTTAATGTTTGAGAAGTTATAAAAGTTGTGAATTATTTGCCAAAATCCATTTAACGTCATTAATCTCCAAATGTTTCTTTGTCCTTTACCTTATTCCTATATTCCATGCACGTTAAAACCGCCGCACACCTACTACTACTATCATCACGCTATTTCCCCGTAGGAGTAGGCAGAGAGAATGGACCGCCACAGACGTCTATCCTGGCATACATTCCTAGCTTCTTCCCATTCGCAAATCTTGTCATTCATGCCCTTTGGTTCTGTCTGCTTTTGACTTAACCAGACTTAAGATTTTGGTTTATCTGATCATGCCACGTCTTCTTTGGTCGTCTTCATCCCACGTTACTTTCTTAACCTTATCAATTATACCTGACTCAAGTTTACACTTCCGCCTGATTTCATCATTCGTAACCCTGTCATACATTGATTTCCCACACATTCGTTAAGGGAACGCATTTCAACCGCGTTCACTAGGCTTTCATTCTTCCTCTGCCTGTTCCATGTTTCACTTCCAAACATAAGTGTTGGGACTAAAACTCCTCTGCCAGTTTAGCTTCAATTGACATAGTTTTATTGGCAATTACTGTGCTTAGTGCGCCGTCCATTTTGTTGCCCGCATTCACTCTCCTTTCAACATCTTTTTCTACTCTTCCATCTCTTGAAAACATGCTTCCCAGATACACAAATTCTTCTTCTTGTTTGAGACATTCGTTGTTTACATTTATTATGCAGTTAGTAACCTCACTATCCTTTTCAAATACCATAACTTTTGACTTACTTTTGTTCATCGCCAATTTGTTCTCCAGGCATACATAATAAAATTAAGAGGCTATTTGTTAATACACCGCACACCTAAATATACTAACATATTTTTTCAAAGTTGACATAAACTGATTTTCCATACCATAACGATTTATCATTTTTTAATTACATTTTATGCACGCAAGAAAAATTCATCCATCACCCGATACACAAATTTGGCCCCTGTGGTTCTATAATGCGGTAAGTTACCTGTGAAGGTTTTGTGGTATGCGGTGAAGGCTGAGACATGTACAAAGCCAAACAAGTTCATCGTTTAACATGATGTTGATGAGATCATCATCATCATTCCCTTTCCGCACATAATAGTTCATAGGGCATTGCATTGGTACACCAATCGCTGAATATCTTGATCATTTTTTTGTTACATGAAAGTAAGATGATCAGTCTTTCTTTTCAGGTGCCAGTCTAGGGACTATAAAATATTCTACTCTAAAAACACCTTTTTTGAATAAATTTAAATGTATTTTTTTTTCTATTTGTTTTTTTTGTTTTTTTTTTCAATAAACATAAATGATGAAACAGAGTATTAAAAAAATAAAGCATAATTATATAACGATGAAATACATATTGATAGTAAAAATAGTAAACAAAAAATCCCACAAAGGCATGGCCTGTTCGTGGGTATACAAGAAAATGCTAATGAATTTTTGCTCCTATAATAAATAATGGTCAGTTATAATATTTTTGTGAGACATAAGAAAGAAAAAATAGGATATTCTGTAAAAGATAATATGGTATTTTTTTTATAGTAATTAAAAAAGGAAATTTTTTATTTTTTTTTAAACACTAAAATATTACTTATTATTAAAGGGCAACAAAATAAATCATAGAAAAAAAGAGTTCGTATCTTTAGTTTGAATCCAGGATAGTGCATGTTTTTTAAAAGAAGGAAAATTTTGAAAGTTTGTAAACAATGAAAATGAAATTTGAAAAATGAAGTTTGTAAAAAATGTAAAAAAAGAATAAAAAAATTGTGGGCCCTTAAAATATGCATGTCTCTGTGCGAGTCTCGTTTTACAATGCGGTATTTCTAACACACGATTCCTTCTTTAACTTGATCTATTTGAATTACTTGTAAACAAATTTTGGTTCTTAAATATTTATTTTAAACATTGAAAACTATATATTTGTTGTCTTAGGTCTTAAAGTTTAGCTTCTGGGAACAATTGGAAAGAGGGATAAGTGCAATTTCATCTTAACCATTTCGGGAATCAAACCCGAGACCTCTTACATGGTAGGCAAATGCGCTGACCACCACTGAGTATAATATTGTTGAGTATAATATAATTATTTTTTTTTTAATTTAGTAATTTTGCTATATTTACCAAACAAAATGAAACTTTATCCTTACAACACGCCCGTTGAATATCTCGAGTATGGTATCGCCATTGATTCTCGACATGTTTGACATTGATTTCAAAATAAGTAAACACAGTTTTTAAGTAAAAACACGATAACAAGGGAACGTGGATTCAGGGCTTATTTATTTATTTCACATAAATCTTTTTCTATTTTCATTTCTATACGAACACCTCACTGGACATAACCCGTGTCAAGGCATTCATTTGCATTATTTTATATTATTTATAAGTTACAGTAGTTAGTATTTATAATAATATATGCGCAAACGTACACACACATAAATGTATGCATCAATGTACACATACGTATATTTATAAATAAGCTTAACCAATAATATTTTTACTTTTTTAATATATGTTGTCCCGGGTTATTTGGCTTCCTACACTCCTCCCAACATCCACACAAACACCTATACGACAATGTTTTATATGATAATTTAAAACACATTATGGATATAAACGTAAATTATAAATAGCAGGCATGAAACAATAAGATTAACAAATTACAACAAGGATGGAGAATACCTTAAATAAGAGAATATGGAAGTCTAGGCATTTACAGGGCTTATGACCTGTCATTGGCTGGTTTAAGTAGCCACTTTACGCACTGTAACATTTACCATTTTGCCTGTGTTTGAACATCCATGTTTCTTCAATTCTTCCATTTGTTTATTTTAGTGAATTAATTGAAGAAATATGGATGTTCAAATATAGGCAAATTGGTAAATGTTACACAGTGTGTAAAGTGGCCACTTAAACCAGCCAATGACAGGTCACAAACCCTGTAAATGCATACACTTCCATATTCCCTTATTTAATGTATTATCTATCCTTGTTGTAATTTGTTAATCTTATTGTTTCATACCTGCTTTTTATAATTGATATTATGACGATGATAGTCTTAATGACTCCCGAGGGGGTGAAATCCAGTCTTATCTACAAACATTTGGACAAACTCAAATATTGTAATGAAACAATTAGAATGAAAAAAACTAATGATCGACTATGAAACAAAGTCACTTCAATGACTTACATTATTTCATGAAAAATTTAATTGGAGTCAAATTAAAAATCAAGATAAAAACACACATGATGACTCGGTACACCAACCAGACGAGATATAACTAGACCTTATATTGATGTTTAACTGACAGAATGCATTCAGTCATTAATACAAGTTCCAAAATAATCGCATTCAAAGCTTTTTTTTATTCTTTCAATGTATTATTTCTCCCAAAATTTTCTTTTATTTTAATTTTTTTAAAGTTTAGAAATAGTTATCTTTTTTCTTAACCATTATATTTATTCAAATTAAAAAATATTTGAAATTTAACGGAATTATGCAGAAAACAGCCAGCCATAGAAAAGTGAAACTGAGATAATAGCACTTTCATGTAAAGAGTGAATAATCAAATCTACACTACAGTTGGAATGTTTTTGACTTTGAGATATGATAAACAATGAATACATTAGTTTTTTTTTTAATATTACAAACAAGAATGTAATTATACATTTGACCAGTTTTAATTATTTTTAAGGTACTGTAAGATTTATTAGTAATGTGGGTTTTTTTATGCAAATTTATAAATGCTCTTTTTGTGATCGACAGTATTTTCATAAGGTGATTTTGATCAGTTTTTTGTATGAAAGCGGTCTGGCTATTTTTAGCAAAACATAGAATTGACCTTACTGCACACGATAACACTAATATCTGTTTTTTTTTTTTTAATTGTAGACTGACTGCTTTCTGCATAACTACGTTCAATTATAAAGACGGTTGACTTAATGCAATTTGTCAGTATGGCCTTGGTATTTTATATTACCATGGCTTTTTTTTAATTGAAAAAAAAAATAAGAAACGACCAGTTATTATGATCATATTACATTCGGTGCAATATTTATCATTCTGCCTATGTTTAAATATCCACAATTCTTCAACACGTTTTTCTGTTGGCCCCTACGAAGTCAATTATCTAAAATTTTAATTGTTGTGGGTGGGATTCATCTGGCTCAATTATTTTACCTCTAAGGCGATGGCTGAAAACAAATTTCTAATTTTTATGCTTCTTTTTATACCAGTTAGTTCCATCAACAATGTTTTGAGTATGCAATCAGCTCATTTACTTCACAAAAGTCAACAAATAAAAGAGTTGAGGAAATGTAATGTGTTTGAACATAAGCAGAACGGTAAACAATGTGCAAAGTATTGTACACTGTAAGGTGGAAAATATTTTAAGGATATGATGCATGTGGATGCATGAGATCTCCTACCCAGTTGGAGGTGAAAAAAACGATGAAATGCCTTGATGCGTATTTATCACATGTCAACAGTAAGTCACTGCACAACTCGGCTCCGGAATATCTAAGGGAACTATGCATTCCAGATGAACTAGCTGACAGGCGTCTCACGCTTAGATCAGCTACGTCTACGGCGAGAGGAAAAGTTATTATACCTCTACGCAAACAGCGCACTAAATTTGGTGAGCGCGCATTTGCGGTCGCAGGCCCTATGGCATGGAATGCTCTCCCAGCAGAGGTGCGAGGCTGTGAAAGTGAAGTGATGTTTCGGAAAAAACTTAAAACCCACTTGTTCTCTAAATCATTTGAATAAATCCGTAGCACGTGACAACAAAATAAACTATTTTAATTAAATTACAAATTTAAAAGCTTCAATTAAATTAACTTAACAATAGAATCACCATGTAAAGCGCCCTTGAGGTATTTTATTACAAAAATGGCGCTATATAAGTTATCCACAATAACAATAACATTAACTGTGAAAGTTCTGAACTATCTGACTACATGATGGACTGACTGACCGAATGAATAAACTTTTTGAACTGAGCTTGTCCGACAAAGTAATTAAGGATGCTACTGCTTATATATACAGGTATTGTCTAGTGTTCATTTTACTTCCTAGTGGGAACTTAAATCCATGTGCTATTTCCGCATCTGTCAGATTTTTTTTATATCCACTCGTGTCCGCACTTTGTCATTAGTAATTTTGATGCTTTGATTATCTATTGTTAACATGCAAGAAATCTATGATATAATTTCTGCACCGTCTGTCCTTTATGCTAGGTCAGTGTCTTCGATAGTAGATAAGCTGACAGGGGGTATTCGTTTTCGAGTGAATCTTACGCATTCACCAATTTTTCCATGTTTAACCAGCCAAATTCTTTCATCTTTAATACGTGTGTGACCATTCCTATTTGAAAGACATACCACACAAATAACACTTTTTTACTTAAGGTTTCTGGATTGACATAACTCTCGGGTTTTGGTAAACCTCAAATTCAACTAACAGTAAATAGTGGTAATAATGGCGTAAGAGGAGTATTAAGGGATGAAGGCTTCGGATAAACCACAACCACATAATCCTCTTAATTTGAGAATCAATCTTTAACATTTACTTAAGGACTTTTGATTAAACCGTATCATTTCCTACTTTAGATACCTTTCAAGAAACTGAGAGTTGAATAAACCCTTTTTCTATTAAATTCAGAAATCTTATTCAATTGAATTCTTCAGTAGAATCGAACATGAAAGCGGTTTCTAAATGCGTCTTTATTTTTTTGTTATTTTTTATTTATTTTACACTTTAAAAACATATATATTTAAAATATATGTATATAAGCGGGTATATTTTCATTTCTTTCTACCTTCCCAAACTTTTCAGTTTAAGAAAATAAATAGTAAGTTATGTATATGGACATATTTCCGGTATATTGAAACAGTAGTTTACTAAAAATTTACACTATGCTATGAAAAGAGGAAAAGGAATGAGAAGAAAAGAAGGAGGAAATCGAAAAAACTTATAAATGTGGATAGTGACATTTCAATCGTGATTTAAATTTAAATAAAGAAAAGTCTCCGACATTCGTACAATTTCTTTGATTTTTATAATCGAAGCTAGACTGACTGTGCACAACGGAGTTTTAGTCCTTATACTCTGGAGGTGAAACATAAAACTGACAGACGAAGGATGAAAGCAGAGTGAACGCGGTTGAAATGCGATCTCTTAGATGAATGTGTGGAAAATCTATGTATGATAGGGTTATGAATAACGAAATCAGGCGAGTGTGCAAATCTGAGACAAGTGTAATTGATCAGATTAAGAAAAGCTCACTGCGATGGTTTGTAACGATTAAATGACGAAATAATAGCAAAACAAAATCATAATTCTTTTCGTGTCAAAAGCATACAGAACCGAAAACCATATATGACAAGATGTATGGATGTGGAAGAAACTAGGAATATATGTCAGGATAGACGTGAGTGGCAGTTCATAATTTCGGCCTACATGCCTAAATGGCGTGATGGTATTATTGGAACAAATTATGTACGAGCCACCCACGTACCCCTCAGATACTCTGTTCGAGCAGATTTATGTCTGAGCGGATCTAACTAACTTCTGGTTTTTTATATAGAATAGAACCGATAAAAATATTAAAAAACACGATGTGGATTGTGCAACATGCATTAACTTTAGGGTATCTCGAAGTAGAACTGCCCTTTTTCAGAGGCATTCCACGGTATTGGCCCCAAGCTTTTTATCATGTTGGAACATGACAAACGAGTAAAAACTTCTATCAGTTGCAATTCGTATACGTTGTTGGTGAGCAGGTGAATAAAATTAATGTAACCCTTTAAATATCCTGTGAATTGTTTTTTGTCATAATATTCTGTTTGTTTGAATTATATATTGTCGGCATTGTTTGCCTACCATGCGAGAGATTTCTTGTTCGATTCCCGATATGGTTGATATAAAATATTTATTTATGTTTTCCCTCCAGAATATTTTATAGTCCCTGGACTGGTACCTGAAGCGTAAGACTGATCATTTTATCTTCATGTTACAAAAATGATCAAGATACGCTGTGATTGGTGTACCAATACAGTGCCCTATGCACCATTATGTGCGGAAAAGGAGTGATGATATCGTGTTTTTTTTGTGATTTGAATGAAATATTTTTAAAAAATATATATTTATTATTATATATGTTGATTTTAATTGTTTTAGCATCATACAATGAAAAAACACATAACAATAGAGGTCCGGCCTAAACACAGGAAATTTCTAGCTAGTCTGAACCTGAAACAAAGAACCTCTAAACATTGCAAAACTGTAAAATAAAAATGTAAATAAATTGTACAAATCGAGATTTAATTAATTATCTTTGATTGACACCATTATAAAAGTTTTCATGTATTTAGGTAAATAGAACAATGTATATTTCTTCTACATTGCATAAACAGTGTTATGTTATGTTTTTATTTTAAGACAGTTGTACAATAAAATACAAATTTGAACGACTAGTTAAACCCTTACTTATAAACAATATTTTTGCAAAAAGAATTTTTAAAACGAAACATCGTTGTTAAATCTAGACTCTTTCCGATAACGCTATTTCTGCCCAAATAAATAAATGTTTGTTTTTAACGAAAACCATCCTACGAAACGATGCAATAGACCCAGCATCCCTAATTTATTTTCCCAACTCGTAGAACATCTTAAGTCTTTTATGGTATAGATTATTCTGAGTTGCCAGGATTCTTGTTTTGTGAGTCTGGAACATTCGCTTCTCCTCGTTGGATAGCAATGAATTTCGTTAATACCCTGAACATTAATAAACTTGTATTCGGGCAACAATTTGATTTTCAATTGAAATATTTTTCATAATATATTTCAAATGACTCTTTGCTTGTGGTTAGCAAAATAGTTAGCATTACGGCAATTAATTATAATATAGAGTTCATCATATTCATCAGGAAAACTAAAAAAGTATATCGATGAAACAGCAATGGATTCCAGTTCCACACGTTATTTTTCATAAACAGCAAAGGTCTGTGACTGATTTTTCTTGCATTTCAGTTTTAGTGCTGCAGAGCAGCGTTTATTTTATAATTTAAAAAAAAAAATACATACAAGAATTTATTACCCACTAAGGCTAAAGACTTTTCGGTGGGACACATGGGACATTTGAAGACAGTATCTAGCAAATCTGATTAATTTAAAATAAAACCTATCGTAGTATCTAAAGCGAAATTGAGTGGAAATTCGAAATTAAGTTTAACTTTATACGACTCCAAATTAAAAACTAAATCTATTTTTTAAAAAGGATTTTCTTATTTCTTTTCTTGTCAATCTTAACAATATTGCTAGAATCGTTTTCCGGCTAAGCCCAAATTCACTTAATAATCTTTAGTGGTAATCCGGTTTTGCCATCCCTTGCCGTAAATTGAAAATAAACAGAACTTGGTTTTACAGACCGTCTGTCGACCCTTCGCGCCTCGCCTAACAAAATCACGTAAACTTATTTGTCTGTGCTGAATTTCAGAATATATTCTATCTCCTTTTCTTCAAACTTTTCTTTTATCCCTTTTGCTCACCTCCAAATTGCGGATTGTTTGCTTTAAAAAAACTCAAAGAGATTTATTTGAAGTGTTTTTGTTTATTTATAAAAAAAACTTCAATATGTATGTAATACGTACTTATGTACTTTTCGCACCTTAAGAACGAAAAGGATTGAACTCAAAATAACCTTAAATTAAGTTAAGATCATAAAACGACTTCAATGAACATTATCCATCTTCCTGCATTTAAAAAAAAATGCAATATTCGAATGGGAATAGCACAAATTCGTTACATCTTTGTTACTCAGAGAAATTAGGTTCCGTGTCAGTATGGAAGCGACGCTATTAGTGTTTTGTTTAAATTGCTGTGTGAAGGATGCAACGCAGACAAACATATAGTGATCGAAAGCCGGTTGAGTCGATTTTATTCTGATACAAATGGCCACTTTACTTTTTATTAAAATACTAAAACGACCTATTTAGCTTTGTGATTGTTTCGTTCCGACTTCCTGATAATCTTAATGACTTATTTAACTTTAAGTCATTTTGTTAATAAATAAAAACATGTGTTTGGTGACCTGATCTGACTTCATAAAAATTATGTCATTATATCAAAGTGCATTTGTTTTTTTTTTTCCAATCTAATTATGAGTCATAAAATAAATGCCTCGTTTAAACTTATAATAATTTATTTTTATTACGTTTTTTTTCTTAGATTCATAGCTGAATGCATTCGGTATAATTTTTCATTCAAAATTTGGTGATTATTTCCATTAAATACGAAACAATTGACGAAAGAATACGAAGGTGTCACAATTTACATTCTTCTTTTGCAGTTTCCTAAGAAGTTGATTTATTTAGTTGAATGGTTTTCTTTCTAAAGATCCGTTTTGTAGTAAATAAGGAAGTTCAGTGGTTTTGATTTATTTTTTTGTTTGTTAATAGACTATTAAACTAACTGATTTAAAATAAATATATGCATCGTTTTATAATTTTTTGAATTTTTTTGAATTTTGAAATTACTCCGCGAGGGACGTCTCAAATTCTCTTCCCCATCTTCTCGGTGAGTTCTGTTGATTGGTCAGTTGACTTACCGTAAACCGAAAATATACCTAAACTCTTAAGGTTGATTCGGGAGAACTAGTGACGTCGCTCAGAGCAGTTCGTTTTTTTTATATCATTTTTATTGATTGTTTCGTATATTTTCAAGAAACTTGGCTGAACAATAATTGTTACAACAATAATAACAAGCTCTTATTTTTACCAGGCCTAAGAAAACATTTTTTATATCCAATTTCCCGTAGGGATCAACCTCCTCATTTTACTTAAAATTCCGCTCATATTTTAAACTTAATTCTTGTTTACTTTTCATTCTCCATCATCATCATCATCATTCCTTTTTCCGAACCCAATGGTGTATAGGGCACTGCATTTGTATACCAAATGCAGTGTATTTCGACCATCCACTACATGAGAGTAATGTGATTCGTCTACTCCGTGGTGTAATAGTTCGCGCATTTGCGTACTAAGCAAGAGGTATCAGGCTCGATTCCCGAAATGGTTGATTAAAAATTGATTTAAAAAGGTAATTTTACTCTAGAATGTTTCAAAGTCCCCATAAACATAGGCAGAATGGTGAATGTTCTTCTTCGCGATTTGTTTCATGCATGGTCAGTCTCAACGTACTCAGCGTACCCGCTACAACGCATGTCGGAGATAATCTGGTCCATGTGGCTTATGTTATTGGCTGGTTTAAGTGGCTACTTTACACACTGTGTAACATTCACCATTTTGCCCATATTTGTTTATTTTATTTATTTATTTATTTATTTATTCATATTTTTTCCATTATATTTGATAATAAAAATAATATGACCTCACTAGGGTTACCCGTGCCGAGGACACTTAACATTATACTTTTTTTTATTTTTTTTTACATTTGAAAAATATCAAAGAAGACTAACTTAAAAAACAGAGATAATTAACAAAATGTTCGGACAGTTTTAAACACTACGTATTTATGTTTATAGTTTCTGTATTATTTATATTACAAAACGCATTATGAAAGAACAAAAACATAATATAAGCTATACACTTGTGGAGCAGTTGATTCAATATTGGTTTGGGCGAATGAGACAATCCATTTTACTTCTACCTAGCTTCACTATCCATTTTTTTATATCCTTCTTGAACATTTTCTGGTTACTAATTGTAATATAGATAGTGGAAGTGGGTTATAGGTTTTAATTAAACATCTATATTCCTTCAATTCTTTCATATGTTGATGTTTGTGAAGTTAAAGAGCTCGAATCTTTATTTATGCGGGAGAGATTTTACTTTTTCCTCAACATCTGAAAATTTTACTTTTTTCAATTTCTATACTTCTCCATGGACCAGGTGGATTTATCAACAATTTTTTGAGTTTGTCCAAATTTTAGTAGATAAGGACTGGATTCAACTCCCTGGGGAGCTGTTAATATTAACATATAACAACAGAGATGAAGAACATTTTAGAGAAGGTGCCTAGAATTCTATATTACCTCCTCTAAAATGTTCTTCATCTCGGTTGATATGTATTAATATTAACAGCTCCCCAGGGAGTTGAATCCAGTCTTTGTCTACAAAAATTTGGACAAACTCAAAATATTGTTTTCAAGCTTTTATTATTAGATTTAAAAATCTAAGATTTTTTATTGAATATTGATAATTCTTGCTTGTTTTGTGAATTGTACTTAAAAATCTAATTTTTGTAAAGTGGCCCCTTAAACCAGCTAATGATAAGTCATTAGCCTTAAAAATGCCAACACTTCTTTATTCCCTTTTTGAAAATGTTTCCCTTTCAAAAAAGATTTTTAACAACATATATTTATGTACATATTGTGTGTTGGTTTTTAGTTTTTATATCTGCATTTCTTTTTTTTAACCACAACAGAGGTCCAAATACAGTGGTGAATTACAGCACAGAATACCTAGGCTTGAGGAAAATCGCATTTAATTTTTTTGTTTTCTCACCGGAAATCGAACCCGGAACCTTCCGTGTGTGAGTCAAGGGTCTTGACCACTACACCACGGAGGCCGCCCTAAAAGATATCGTCTACGTTACAGCACCAGAGGGATTTTTTATCACAGGCTTTTAAGAGTTAATTCAGAAATTGTGAAGTCTGGCTCCTAGAACAGGCATTTGTTTGCATTGCTTTGATACGCCACTGAAACCTAAAAAATAAAGTGCAAAATAGTAATTAAAGGTAATATTATACAAATAATCTACCATTGTAATTGTACATTACTTACAGTTAATAATTTACAGATCGAATGACACTTCAAGGTGTAAGTCGCCGTTGAAATTAAAACAATCCTCAAAATTAATCAAACATTCATTCCTTAAACTTAGTGACAACTAAGTAACATCTTGTCGCCATCTTGAAAGGGATCTTTTAATAGAAAAAAAAAGCTAAGACAAGTTGCTCAGCTTCAGCTTTGTTTCAACAGAACTTATGTTGAACAATTGCTTGTATCTGGGTGATTAAAGTTTATTCTTCACACTCCCACCGAAAACGTGCTATGGATTGAAGATTCAAGTTGGGTCTAGAGGACTTACAGTGTTTCATTTTATGAACACCAGCTGGCCAACTGGGTTTGTTTTTCCCTAAAATAAATCTTCCCGGAATAATCTGTTATTTTATACGTAACATTTATTTATTTATATACACGGCAAGCAGTGCTTTTTACCTTACAGAAATACATATTTAACCCTACAATGCCCAATGTAGACGATCTGCTACATACCGATAATCAATGTATGAAAGTGATTTCAAACATGTTTTTCACTCGGTGACTAGTTTGTTATATTGTATACATACTAGCCATTATAATTTATTTTAAAAAGTTTTTAAAAATTTCGATAAAATTTGACATAAAAAGTCAGTTGCACGTATTTATTTATTTTAACGCCTTTTAGGCTTTTAAATGCTTTACATACATATGTACAAATAAAGACTGACATAATTTTTAATTTTACACATAATTTTTTATTTTAAAACAATTTTTTAATACTTTTCCTTTCACCAGACTGTTTTGTGGTTAGCTTTAAGATATTGCTTTTGGAAATAAGTCCGACAAATTTCTTGTTCTTCTCTTAAATAAATCATCTATAAAGGCAATAATGAAAACAGCATCGCTATAATAATTTTATTCCCGCAGCAATCTCATACAGTGGCCTTTTATTATTTATTTATCAAAACTGTACAAAGATTAACATATTAATCATCAAGTCCCACCGAACTGCATAAAATGCAGTTCGTCAGCAGGTGCTTATAGTTAAGCTCTAATATTTATATATATATACATAATCGTATATCTTGAATTCTATAAACATATAAAAACTCTTATTTCTGTGGAAAAGAAATGTATATCTAAAATAAAAAAATCACTAAATAAAAAAGAAAAACACAAAAAAAAATTCAATATAAAACCACGTTCTAGGGAGAGCTAGTCCATCTACACTAGTTAACCGAGCATTATATACAGGCTCCAATTTATTTCTATATTCAGATACGCAAGCTGAGAAACCACCATGGACCATAATAAAGCTCTAACGGATAAAATATTTATGGATTTACACAATAAGGTTATTGGAATATCGTGTCGCTGACGGTACAATTTCATGTACATTAATGACGTAATATTTAACTACCATGATATCTAGCGCCTACGCTTTGTCATTCTTAGTCGTGTACTATTAAGTTGGATAAAAGAGATACAAATAATTTAACTCTCTACGTTTATTCAAAATGACCATAAACAGTACTGGAAACTTCTGTTTTGATAAAGTTATCTAAAGTTTTCTTGAAGCTTTCGATGAATTATTCATTCATACTTATTTCAAAAAACTTGATCAAAATTTCCGATACAATTCATACTTCTGAAACAAACATTTATTTATGGCTAATAAATGCACTTCAAAAGTTTTGTTTCCGTACTTTGGGAATAATTTCGGTATTTTTAAATTCATTAGTTCATGAAATATCGTAAATTTGAGTTTTGTTATGTTTAAATATAGAACATTGCTGAATGAAAATAGGTTTTGTCTCTAAATAATTCCAATACAAAATTCGGTCTTACATATTTCAATTAAAAAAATTTTCGACAAATGTTTTTTTTAATGTAGACAAATACTGTATTTAATACGCTAGAACTTAAACATCCATCTTTCTATAAATACTGGCAAAATGATGAATATTTCATAATGAGTAATGTAATTACGTTAATTGATAGCGTAAAATTACTTAGGTCTTTTCTATGAAATATTTGGGGATCTATTTACTTATACTTACGTACTTTAAAAAAAACGATTAGGTTTAAAAAATGTAACCTAACAATGAGTTAATTTCATTGTTTCGAAAATAATTTTCGCTTTACGTTTTTCGTTACAAAGGGTTATTTTAACTGGTTGTGAAAAGTTATTTTATTCAACTTAGTTTTTCTATTTTTTTCTTGTTCAACGGCGCTAGCTATTTTGTGAATAAAAATGTGTTTTAAATAAAAACAAACAGGCCAAAAAAGAGTCAAATACGGGTTAAAATTATACCATTTACGAATAAATTATTTGATTTTTTTTTTAAATTCGAGTGATACATTTTAATTCGTATCGTTTTCTAAAAGGTGGTGTAGGAATTCAAAAGGCTTTGCATCCATTTTAACTTTTTTGTTTGCAAATGGAATTTGTAAAGAAACCTTTATATTTTGTATTACTTACGTTTCGCGTGAATTTTTTTTTAATCCCTTTAAAAGAGCTTTTATATTTCAAGTACTTAATAGAACATTTTTAATGTTGTATTTTAAAAATAAGTTTTGTATTAAAATCCAATTGTTTAAAATGTTAAAGTGTAATAAATATAATTTTACGCTTTATTGTGTTCCGTTTGGTGGAAACCGAGTTAATTTAAGAATATTAGAAGGTTAGTGTTATTTATTATGATTTTCCGAAATACGTTATTTTTTCGCCCATTTTTAACTATCTTTCTTAACGTATTAGAGGAAATTGAAAAGAGAAAAATAAAAAGTTAATTTAAAAGTGGTTTCTTCATTTGTCACAGTTAAGGTCAGATACCTGATTCAGTTGTTAGTATTACTAATATACGTAGTATTGAAAAATCTATCAGTTAGTTTACCAACTGAGATTAATACGGAAAAGATAAAAATCTTATTTTATTTTTTAAAATCCGTGGTGAAATGGCTAAGAAATTTAACTCACAAACTCCCTTATGTTTGTCAATGCTTTTTTTCTTTTTTCTTTAAATGTTTTAAACTATTCTTTTATTGTAATATTTAAACCTTATAAATTGTATACATGGACAATGTCCTTTTAATAAATAAATAAATAAATAAATAAATAAACGGACGGTTCTGGATTTGATTTTTTGTGCGAGCAACATAAATATAAATAAATTTATACAAAACAGTGTTCTATTACAAAATTATGAAATAATACAAAAACAATATAGTTACACATATTACACAGACTCAGTTGTTTTATACATTTTACTATATTATAATACTATGCAATACGTTATACTTAACAAATTTAGGTATAAAGATAACGCAGTAAATTAGAAATGCCAAAAATTATAAATTCTTAATTTGTTGGTATTGTTGCAATGTATATAGAATTCTCTAGGTATAATACAAACTGTTACGTGCTAAAAGCTAAGGGGTTTACAACTAATAAAAAAACAAAAAAAATAATAAAAAGCCCATTTGAAAAATTAGGAAAAAAAAACTATAAAAATTAAAAATTTAGTCCCACGTTTATATAAATTAAACATGAACGTATTAACATATTTATTTTTCTCTTTTTATAAATTATCAGAAATATTTAAACAGCAGTCAGAATTTCAAACTATTTGGCTAGTGTGAAACACGTCAATACAACTGAAGTGTTTCCTGGTTTGTGATGTGATTTTTCTAAAGCCTGGGTGTTCTGTACTGTAATTCACTTCTGCAATTCTTCTGGCCTGTTGGCTAAAAAAAATAATACATCAAAAATACTGAATTCAAAAAATGCAATTCGCGAGTTCACAATTAATATTTTTCGGGGATCATTTTAATAAAAAAAAAAATACAAATCATGTTAAATTTGAATGGGAAATAAATGCCTGGGAAACTTGACAATTTTACACTCTTTTATTGCATACCCAATTTCTTAATTAAACTTTCTCGTAAAATTATTCCACCTATTCTAAGTGAGCAAATATTTCCCTTGTTATCGTGGCTCTGTGTTCTGGAAGCCAAATATTTCAGTTACCCTCCACTCGGAGAGGAATGGCTGTGATTCGCGTTATCAGATTATCATCCCCTGAACCCAAATTAAGTTCCCCAGAATGTTCCACGGCTTAAACTAATATGCAAAACGTTTCTCTGGGATATAAGTAGCGACCCGCAACCGCCACAGTATTCACAGTCGTTTAAGAAAATAACATTATAATTTTAATTATTGACGGTAATATTTACAGACGTTTTTAAATGTTTGAAAATAATATGAACTGAACAAACAAAATGTAAGTGCGTATCACGAAAAAATAGAGAAATAAATGTTTTAAAAATATATGTATATTATCCATGGCATTATTATATAATATGCTAAGTCATTCTCATTTTTTTCGTAAAATATTATGTTTTCTTTTAAATTACATTTAAAATTATCATAATAATAAAACTTTACATCCTTTTACCATATTTGTTATTTGAATTTGATTTCGAAAATTTTAATCATAAAATAGCTTTTATGAACCAGCACCTATTCTTTCTAAAGAGCTTTAGGACGTTTTTCTTCAATTTTCACATTAAATTTAATATATTTGTTGAACTTTTTATCTTTGATGTTTTCTGAATTCATTTTGCCATATTTAAATCGCATTGTTATCCGCATTGCCGCATACTCTTATTAATTTTGAAGTAAATAGTCCCCATTTTGTAAAGTGTTGGATCTTCTCCAACCGTATGCGCCAGATATCAGACTGCGGCCCTTAGTCAGAATTACATTATTGATTACCAAAGGTCCTTTCTACGGCAGTTCAAATCCCTTTATTGCTCTTAATCATCTGAAATTGTTTGTAAAAGCAATTAATTATTGAACAATAATACCGCATAACTTTTTATCTCCAATGGTCTTTGGGAAACTTAACTTTACCCACGTTTATTTTTTTTACAGTCAAATATGGCCTATTTAAAAAAAGCTGTATTTATAATGTACAAAATAGGTATATGTATGAGGCTCTGCGTGTGATGATATGTATTTCCACACTACTCGTGGGAACAAAAACTAACACGTAAAAAAATTACCCTTAGACACACAAGACCGATAATTGAACCCCTTCCCTCGAAAGAAATCCATTAGTCGAAGTCCACCGGATTTCTTAATCACTCGGGACTCCCAAGCTATGAGAACGGACGATACCGACAACCTTTGACTATGATCACTCAGCTTTAGAAAAAGCATACTTTTTTAAATACTGATGCTTTTCTGTTTTTTATTTAATATAAGATATTGCTTTTAAAAAAAAAAAACAATATATGAAGTTTTCTTTGTATATATGAACATACCCCTTAAAAGGTTGATAGATATTAATTTATCGACTTTATTTTAAATGTGGCAAAATCAAGTACTTCTCTACAAATTCATGACAATGACTAAAGTTTTGTTTTTATGAAACGTATATTTGCACATTTAAAATATTTAATACATAGTATTTACAGAATCAACTATTTTATTATAAGTATCTTCTCTTTTGTGTAAACTCGTGTAGATTGGATTCGTTCCGACTATAAACTACTTTTGCAAGAGTCATCTCCAAGGTACACTATAAATTGTGTAGAAAAGATTATGTGATCATCTACTAGTAGTTTGTGCCGTGTCGCAGTCGGCAGTATGTACATTCAGTCTCTTTTTTTGTCATGTGTAGTGCCGGAAACCATGTTGAATTTAATTTCGGAAAGAATCCAACCTAAACGAGATCACCCAAAAAAGGCGACGTATTGATGTCAGTGACCGTGAAAATCTATGCACCCATTTTGAATTAATTACGTTTCGACTCCATCCGACCTTAGCCTTGGGCTGAGTAAAACAGAAACAAAAAAAACAATAGTATGCAGTCATAGAATCACTTTGCTAAGCGTCCTTGTGGTATTATATCTCAAAAAATGTGCTTTATAAGTTATCCATGGTATATTGAGTTTTTCTACTGACATTTCTTGGTGGAAATGCATTTTTAATCATAATGTTTATTTAAAAAATTCAAAAATAGGCATATAGTTTTAAAATAAAATTTATAAATAAAAGTGGAATAAAACTGTAGATGTAATTTTATTATTACAATTATCCGTGGTAATTATAATCACAACATCTATGGATTTATAATTTATCGACATCGTGGTATAATGGTCAGCGCGTTTGTTTACCGCGCAATAGGTCTCGGGTTCGATTCCCGACATAGTTGATTTGAAATATTTATTTAAAAGGGTCTTTTTACACTAGTAATATTTCATAGTCCCTGGACTGGTACCTGAAGCGTTAGACGTAACATCTTATCTTTATGTCACAAAAATGTTCAATATACGCTGCAATTAGTGTGCTAATGACAGTGTCCTATGCACCATTAGGTGCGGTAAGGGAATGATGATGATAATGATATTTATGGAACAAAAACACAATAACATAAATAATCATAAATTTACATATATACAACTTAACAGTATATTGAATTATATACACTTGTAATATACACATAAATGACAATATTTTATTATGTTTTTATTTCTAATATCACAAAAAACACTTTTAAAAATCTAATCGGGTATTGACCAATTTGTAAACCAGTTTATTTCTCTACTCCACTTTTACAAAAGGGGTCATAGCTCATAAGTCACTTACCCGGAAGCCTATTGCAGGAGTTGGCATACATACCGGTTCAGTAGTCTAGCAAATGTAAGGGTTGAAAGCTCTATATCCATAAATATCGGTCACAATCCAACTTCTGGCAAAGCTAATATTTTGTTGAACATTTGGCACTGAATGAGGATATTTTCAGAGTTTCTTTAAATATATTTTTGTCTGTTTTGACAAACATAAACAAAGGCAACCTCTTCTGGCTTGTACCCTATGAATCCGCGAATTTTTACATCCTCAGTCGGGTGTTTATATATATATATATATAAATGTTCATCTTGATGCTAGGAAATCACTATGGGAATCTTCCCTTCAGGTAGGAAACCCTTTCTTTTTTACCCCTCAATCTGTCAGCGCTTTGGTCTCCTTGGGTTATCCTTGATAACTGGACTACCAGATTTTTATATTAAGTCTGTAAATTTCATGGATTTTTTTTGTTTTTAATATTCTTAATTCGCTTTTGTGCTGCTGCGGGTATCCTAATTAATATTTTATAAACATTCATTATATACATTTTGTGGTTTCTTGTTTCCATTTGTTTGTAAATACCGAATGAAATTTCTTAGAAGGTACTATCCGTAGCCTTTTTATAGGTCCTGTCAAATATACAGATCTAGAGGTAACCAAGGCTGTTTAAAAAAATTGTAATCATTTTGGCGAATTGATCGTGTCTAATAAATTGAATCCTAGTTACTGAAGAATTCATTTCCCGCTTTCCTTTAATCCTTTAAGTACATGTTATGTTTTTCTGGATTACCTTCTTTAAACATGCCAAAACTACTTAATTACAGAAAGTTTTTTCGGGCAGCTTTTCTCTTTCGGCAACGTGCAATTTTTCCTTGTACATAGGTACTGCCAAGAATACTTGAATTTCTAGATGCGACTTGCGGAATGCGCTGAGCAAGCTATTTTTTCAACCAAAGTTTATTATTTTAATCAAATACTCTGATTCAATATTTTATACATGAATCGTTAGTAATTTTAATGAGTTTATAAAAATATATTGTCGTGCCTCCTTTTATTACCAAGTTCTTGACTATCCCATCCCGGTGAATCTAATGATTGTCAATGAGGATGTCTGAAAGGTAAAGTACTAAAAAATAATTAGTTACAATTATAAACTTATAATGTAAGCAATCAAACTCTGATTTGAGTCTACTGAAAATCAGAAATCTAAACATCGTAAATCAGTGTTTCATTTATTATATTAAAAGTTTAAATATGGGTTCTACAAAATACACACCAAACCAATCAATACAATTATAAAAAATAGTAAACGTTACTTATGCTACAACAGGTTTTTAAAATATATGTAAAGGAAACGTATTCCCTTAAATAAAGCAATGCTTCACAATTAAAACGTAAAACAGAAAAAAACCAACATGGCGACATTACGTCAGAATTTTACATGGCTGATGTAAATAAAGAATATAAATTGTCTGAATAAATCATATGAGCAAATTAGAAAAAGATTGACTGAATAAACTTGAATGTCGTTTTTTTGTTATTTACATGTAGGAGTGTTGGTAAAAAATGTGTTAGTTTAGTTTGTTTTGTGATGTAAAAATGATAAAATAAAGCTTTGTTGTTTACAGAGCATCACAAGTATTTTATTAGTCAATCATTTAAAGGGAATTAATGTTATATATATATATATATTTATAACAGAACTAAAACAAAATAAATATATAAAGGTTTAAATATCACCAATAGTATTTTATTTCGACATTTCTACAATTGATAATTATATTTTTATCTTGTAAAATAATTACAGATACATATTAATATTTTTTCCAACGTACAAACATTCAATAAATGAAAAATTCACTCTTGTTTATTGCACATAATTTAAATGTTTGTTTTCCTTTTCCCAAAAACAATTCCCTTTGAACACAGAATTAACGTTTACGGTCTATGGATTCGAGAACATAGAAACTGGGTCCGTTAGGGGTTGATTTGTCTCACTTTTATATATTTTGATACACTCATTCAGGCAATTTTTATACTTCTTTTCATCTCGCTGAACCGAAATAAGAAAGAAAATTCTTTTCACTGCCCCGAAAACATAAATACATTGGGAGAGACAGCCGCTCTACTGAAATAATACTTGTTTTGTAAATCTAATATTTTCCGTCAAATGGAAGTGTGTATCTTAAAAGCAGACAAATAAAATAAAAGAATTATTTGTTCTATATTTTTATTGTTCTAAGCTTATTAAAACATAAATATTTATTTTCGATATGATTCGGTTAGGTTTTATCAGATTGCTAATTTTATTTGTGTTTTTGTTTTTTATAACAATAATGATTTATTTACAAATACAACTTTTTTTATCTTCTACGTATTTTAGTAATGGATTTTTTTGGATAATGCGAAGTCTACCTAACTCGGCTTTTTTGTTTTCGTATTTTTGAATTGGAACTAACTTTAAGTGAATATTTATACTTACCAGTGAAAAAGTCTGATCCGACTTCAAAGTGAAATCTTAATTCTGCTAAATTTCCAAAAACCTAGTGAAGTGTAAAAATATTATTTGACGCAGCCATGCCCAAACCTTGGCCCAATTGAAGGTTTAGCGTGGCCTTTCCAAAAGGTTTAACTTTCCTAACATTTTACATTTTGTTATTGGTAAAATTAAAAATTGAATTCACCAACATAAACCATTAATCAATGTAGACATCTCACTACATCGATATAGATTAAAATTAAGGCAACTACCGATGTCTTATCCAAACAATTTAATTGGCAAAATAAACTATCACCAAGTATCCAATAGGAGGTCAGACGTCCTGGCTGTGCAATAAATGAAATTGAAGTTATAAAATAGTACGCGTAGATGGAGGATAACTGTTTCGAGAAGCACAAGATAGGGAAACATTTACTATAGTGATATTGCGTAGGGTTAATAAGGTTGATAGGTCTTAACTAGGATTAAATAGGTTGATGCCAGGTTTTCGTTTTGAATTGGGTGGTGCTAGGAATCGAGCGAATTTATGTACAATATATTTTTTTTGACTTAATAGGTTTGAATTATTTAACCGGTGGAGGGGTGGTGACGGTTCTGGCTCTCCTGATCAGACTTGTTTCTTCCAGTTTACTAACAAGCATATAAAATAACGTACCGTATCGCTATCAAAATAATAAAAATTAGATTAAAGGTGACGAAATTGACTGTATATACTCAAGTTGCTGTGACGGCGAAGGGGGCATTGAAAGCAGTTAATAAAAAATGTTTTGTAAACATCATCATCTTCATTACAGCTAAAAAATGGGTTTTTCAATTTGAATATCTGAAAAGAGGCCGCAAGACCTTTAAAACGAATCCGGGTAAGTGGTTGGGGCTTTCAAAGCTACAGTGATCGTCAACTTCGCATCGGCCGGACCTGTACACGACACAGTGTGCATTATATTATATCGATATTAATAATAATGGTTTATTAACAAAAATTACAATTTCTTTATCTACTACATACATACTAAGGTAATAGATTTTTCTGAATTATGTCTAGTCTGCCTAACTAGGTATAACCTGTTTTAAGGCAGACATTTTTTTGCGAAAATAAACAATTACATGACTACCAACTGGTTAATTTATTATAAAGTTATACAATATACATATATACCATTTATTATTTCAGAATGGTTTTTAGTAAGTTTTCCGATGTTTCTCTTCCTAAATCCAGTAAACATTTTATTACAAATTTGTTTAATAGAATTCGGGTCAAGGTTTTGTATTGTTCGGGTAACATATTGAATATTTTGGTGCCTTAAAACCTAAAATTTCTTTGCCCGAATTCAAAATTTGTGGTAGACCCCATGGCCCATCCTTTGGTTTGACTTCAGGTAGTATGGGAGTGTTCCTTTTGGGATTTGATAGAACAATTTGCTTTCACAAACATAATTATTCTAGATAATATATAATTGCCTTTTATCTAACATTTATTTGTAATCACGTATTGCTGCGAATATTTTTTCTCAAAATTAAAAATCGTAATATCCGAGTGTTGAAACTGGTCAAATGAATTTTTTTTTAAATTTATTGCGATGCCCAACTTTAAAATTACCGGTAGACATCATTATTTTTTTCAACCACGTTCAAACTTTTTGTCTTGCTATCTCTCTAGCTAAACGGTGTTAAATTATGAAAATAGCCATACGCCTCGAAACAGCAAATAAAATCTTATATTGGAGTATACTGGAAGAAATCATACAAAAAATTGACCTTTTGCACTTTTGATGTAAAACAGCAACACCAAATAGGCCTCTTATTGAGAAAAATAATATAATGGATTAAAAAAAACATTTACATCATTTATTATATGCCTATACATAAAATAACCTGTTCTAAAGAAAACAATTTCTTTCTTGTTATTTAATTAAACTTTCTTTCAACTTAAGCGCTCAACCATTTTGATTTTTTTATTAACTTGTTTTAAACGTAGATTTTTTGTTATTATAAAAAAAAATGCGTAATTTTTTATTATAGCGCCAACCATTGATAACTGAAAATACTGAAAACTGAAATAACTTTTAATAGATAACCACAGATGGCGCTAATTCACAAAATTCATTAATATTTACGGTGAAGAGATAGGCAATTTTAAAAACTATCTTGATTTATTTGCTGGTTTGAATATTTAAAAAAGATTTCTAAAAATTATTTTTTTTATTTATCGACAAACATTTTCACATTTTGTAAGCAAATACAAATCGGAAAACAAAAGCTTTTGAAAAATCCCGGCAGGTGTCGGTAATGCCGTTTTATGTCCAGCTAATTTGATGTGGTAGCAGAACTTCAGAAACTTTTATCCATTTTCAGCGCTAGTCAAAGAAAAACTATTAAATCACAAAGTTTTTGTTAATAAAAATAGAAATTGGCCCATTATTTTTGTTTTTAATATCCCACACGCAAATCTTTGGTTCTAGTTTGTAAAAAATTGAGCTATTATTTTCTTTGTCTTTAAACTTTTTATTTTGTTGCGTGCGTCATAAAAATTCACCTTATTTTTAGAATCTTTTTTGAAAATAAAACATCCTCTCAATAATAAAATTACATAAAATCTAGAGGTACAACTTGTATACACACAAGAATAATTGCACCATCAGTAGTTTGTAAAAACTAGATTAAATAAAATCAGTTATTAAAATTTATTACAATGTGGTTTATTCAGTCATTCTTTCCTAATTCTTGCCTAATAGTTTATCTAGCATTTAATGAACTAGTTAAATTAACAATTAAAGTAAATCTGGGTTTTATTATTTAAATGCAAAATTGCCCGTTGTACATTTTGGGTGCCTTTCTTCTTAAGATAAAATTTATTTTCAAAACTTCGAATAAAAATAAATTCGTATGAATTTTAAATTGACATATATATTTTAATCAAGTTGTGGTCCCGTGGCTAGTGTTACGGACTCACGGATCAGAGGTCCGAGGTTCGAACTCCACTCTACCCCAACTTGATTTCCATTTTCTAATAGTGAGTTATTTATATATCATTGAAAATGGTCACCAAAATTGAAATATTTGTGTAAATTATAAGAGCGCTAATATTTCTTTAAAAAAAACTGTAAATAATAATAATATAATATAATTTACCTTCCTGAACATGATGTATTTCACGACAAACAGATATTTTTTCTTATTTTTAGCTGAATAAAAAAATAATAAAAATTAACAAATTACAATATAGATGGAGAATACCTTAAAGAAGGGAATGTGGAAGTCCAGGCATTAACAGGACTTATGACATGTCATTGGCTGATTAAAATGCTCATCTTACACACTGTAACATTTTTTTATGTTTGAACATCCATATTTCTTCAATTCTTCCATTTGTTCAAGTTAGTGAAGTTAAAGAGCTAAAACCTTTATTGTTGTGAAGAGATTCATCTGACTTAATTATTTCACATACTGGAAACGATTTTCCAATTTTTAAACTTCTTCTTGGACCAGTTGGTTTTATTACAATATTTTAGTTTGTCCAAATCTTTGTAGACAAATGACTGGATTTCACCCCTTTGGAAGTCGTTCAGATTAACAAATTACAACAGGGATGGAGAATACCTTAAAGAAGGGAATATGGAAGACTAGGCATTTACAGGATGTGTAACATTCTCTCTTTTTCCTATGTTTGAACATCCATATTTCTTCAATTCGATGTAATTTGTTATTCTTAATGACTCCCGAGAGAGTGAAATCCAGTATTTTGTCTACAAACATTTGGACAAACTCAAATAATTTAAAATAATATTAATAATTTGTTTATTTCTTAAGTTACATAATAAAAGTTGATGGAAAGCGGTAAAATATTGTACAAGGCATTACCTGGTCTATCTAGAAAAACTTTACTATAACCAGTTTCCAGTTTGTGGTACTTCAACTGGCTAGACGATCGATCACCTTGTATAAACATTCATCCCTTATATTGAAGCCTCCGCTGTAGACTTCTTGGTACACCGCCTACACCGGTAATATCCGGTGGTTGCAATTACTAAATTGAATTTACCTAGCTATTTTTAAAATTATGTTACTTAAACATCATTGTACAAATATACTTACAAGAAGTGCAAATAATTGCACTATAAAGCCCTTATTATCTTCGGTATTGCAATTAATGACCCGCCCTTTCACAAACTACCCGCCCTACTGTTTTTGGTTACACGTGAATTTTACTGCCATTTGTATATTTTGGTTGCTGGCTTTACCTTAAGAAGTAGGAACCAGAATAACCTGGCAGTACCTACCCCATAGCAATAATGTAAAAATTCCATATTTAAAAACAAGACTGCCAGTTTTTTGTTTTAATTGAAAACAAAATGAGATGTTTTCTGGTGATCACCGCATGATTAACTAAAAACAATCGCATCAATTTATCCAGTTATATTACTCGAAGATACTGGATTTAAAAAAAACACCCGCATCATTCCCGCAAATAATATCTGTGGAGCGAGGGGAAACAATTCAGGTGAGTCGATTTCCATGATGTATTAATTGACAGTAAACGTCGTTAGTAACAAATGTGTCGGCTGACCTTGTTGGACCATCTTGGATTGGCTCATGCGCTAGCTATCGAAGAAATGATTTTTTCGCCTTTCTCTTGCGTCGCGTATTTTTTCAGTTATTCGCATTCACTGTGATTGTTTTGTATATTATGTTTTAGTGAAAAAATATTACTTTTCAAACCCTGGAATATAACAAAACTAAGATATTTCTCAAGTTTTCATTCTGCATTCAATGTGGGATCCATCAAATGCAGATTATTAAATCAAATGTAATATATATACGCAATCCTTAGGGGTGCGGGCTTGGCTGACCCGCAGCCTTTTTTTATCTTCTTAAAATATAAGTCTTGCGAGGCGTAAATTCAAATATTCGGGGCGCTCGTGACCTTAGGTACGACACAGAGTACGAATCCATCTTAGTCTAGATTCCCTGTACGATATTTGAAAAAATACAGTGTTTATTTAGGATTGGGACTGCAGTTAAGAAAATGAACTTATAATAAAGCTAAAATAACAAACAAACAAACAAACAACAAAACAAAACCCGTTCAGTCATTGGAAACATTGACAGAGAATATGTACATTATAAAACACACTCAAACTACGAAAAAAAAAACTATTCTCGTCTTCGTTATTATAAAACATTATTATGCTTCAAACCCGCCCCTTAATCAACAATATTTTGAGTTTGCCCAAATTTTTGTTGACAAGGACTGGATTCACCTCCCTAGGGAGCTGTTAATATTAACATAGTACAACAGAGATGAATAACATTTTAGAGAAGGTAATATAGAAGTCAAGGCATCTACAGAGCTTATGACCTGTCATTGGCTTCACCATTTTGCCCATATTTCAGTTTCAGTGCCGCAGAGCAGCGTTTATTTTATAATTTAAAAATACATTTAAGAATTTGTTACCCACTAAGTCTCAAAACTTTTTGGTGGGACACATTTTTTTTTTATGACAGGTTTATATCACATTTATTTTATTTATATTTTACGAATTTATTTTTAAATAGGCACTATAAAGTATCTAGAAGATATTTCTTCAGTTCTTTTTTTTATTTGAAGATCTTTCATTTTAATGATGGTTTGTGGGAGATCATTGAACAACCTTGGAACAACGCAATTTAACGTTCGCTCTCCGAAGTAATTTGTAATTCGGGGAACAATCAGGGAGCCCTTAGTTTTTAATCTAGTATTGTGAGTGTGGGAAACTCTTTTTTTTTTATATTTGAACACCTATTTTCCTTCAATTCTTTCATCTGTTGATGTTTGTGAAATTAAAGAGCTGAAATCTTTATTTATGCGGGTGAGATTCAACTAATTAAATTATTTCACCTACATATTAAGCAACGCCTAAAAAAAATTTTTCAACATTATTTTGAGTTTGTCTGAATATTTTTAGACACATTTTTTACCCATGTAAATAAATGTTTCAGCTCTTTAACTTCAGAAACATCAACAGGCAAAAGAATTGAAGGAATACAAATGTTCAAATATGGGCAGAATGGTGAATGGTGAATGTGAAAGGTGAATGAAAAGCGGCCTCTTAAACCAGCCAACGACAGGTCATAAATCCTGTAGATGCATAGACTTCCATATTACCTTCTCTAAAATGTTCTTCATCTCTGTTGTAATATATCCCTTTATCATATATAGACGGATTCTTGTCACCGTAGACTTGGCATTCTTGAATTTCAACATGATACACAGTATTATTTGATAAACAAATAGCGGAAATTCGGGAATATAAGTTGCAAAATTAAAAATTTCCCAATATATAGGGCTGTACTTTAATGAATAGAAAAGAAATCATAATATTGTGCCATTTTAAAATACCTTTTTTTTTTTGAAATTGCGTAGTTCAAAATTTCAATAAATAAAAATTAGATTAAAACAATATTTTTGTATTAAGTATTTCTTATTGTTTTATGTAACCAAAATATAATTACTTTTTAACTGGAAAATTATTAGAAACTGTTTTATTGTTGCTATATGAAATTTTTAAGTTTATTTTTTTATTCGAAATTCCTTTGAAAAATATAATTTATATTTTTCGTTTGTTAATTTCATTTTTAAAATGCGCAATTTTGAAAGAACAGCATTTTGAAATGGCAGTATCGTATGATTTACTTCTTCTTTATTACAACAGCCTTAATATTCAGAACTTAATTCACACATTTTTTCTCAGTAATCGGCTTTGTCCGATCATAAATTCTTAATTAATACAAAAAAAAATATGTGTATTTTTAAAAACTACATTTTAATAATTTTCCGTGTCTAGGCGAATAAAGAATACAATTCTATGTGTCAAATAGAACCTGAACCTCAGGTAAATATCCAGCTAAGGAAATCGAACGGAGATGTGTCCGCCTCGTAGTATAGTGGTTAGCGCGTTCAATATTTCTTTAACAAAGCGTAAGACTGATCACCGTATAATAGATTATCGAAATACACCTCATTATCGGTGTAAAAATGCAGTACTCTATGCACTAGTGGTTGCAAAAAGGGTGATGATATATTTTTATTATTGGTCCTCATATTTCAAAATATTTCATAATAAAAAATATTAAAAATTACAAATATCTTACTAAATCATTCAGCAAAGATTTCTTATTTTACTAGTGCTTTTATAAAATATGTATAATTATAGTGCTTTTACCATTTCTACATTGAGATTTTTTTATAATTACAATTAATAATACGGAATGAATCAGAACATTTTTTTGTTAATCACGCTTTTTGATAACTTAATCTATATCCTCTGGTTGCACATTTTTGTTTGCATTTCTCTTTATCAACTCTGAAATATATTTCTCCTTAAGAAATAAGTAATACAATATTGATTGATGATAAAAGATAAGGAGTTTAATTATAGTATCAAGTTCGTTATATTTACTGGAGCACGTTCTTAGAAACAATTTATATATTACTAAATCAGTTTATTGATCCACATGGATTCAATCATAATACTGACTACTTATGAATGTACGAATTAAAATGTAATTCAACAATACATAATTTTTTTCTGCTTTAAGTAAGCATATATTTTATCTTTGTGTGTTGGAATTAAGAAAGATATTTTAAAGTGGGTCGATCAGGAACATCGCAGCATTTGCTCAAGGGATGATGAAAATACTTTAAACTCTTCAGGGGTAGCCGGCCGGTTGATAGTCATCAACACGCCTTCCGTTCCTTTAGAAGAGTGTTCGGGATTTAGAGTCCAACTTTGTTTTATTTTACCAATGTCCTGTACGAACTTGACTATATAAGATACTACCTCTCGTGTGAGTTCTTTATGAAGTATCACCGATCCGATATCGCATAGGTCTCCTCTGCGATATCGGATCGGCTGTTTTCTCTTAAAATTGAAAAAGGTCCATCAGATGATGGACATTTTGAGGCGTTTCATGTGACTGGAGAGCTAAAAGCTGGGTCTTGGGACGTTTTACGATATTATTAATGAAGTTAACGTGGCAAACAGCGGATATCGTCAAGAAGATAGCGGTAAAGCGGTTCTCTAGTTAACACCTGCGGTCAGATCTTTACTAATCCTATGGGGAGACGACGCCGGCGTAGGTAAAAGGTGCGGCTTTTTGTATATTACAAATTAATGTAATTTATTAAACATGTAATTGTAATATAAATTAACGTCTTATCGGATCAATCACTTTTTTTTGTAATAATATTATTTTTTATTGAAATTTCACACACATAATTTTTCCATCCGATAATGTATGCTTTTAAATGCTGTTTTACAATGGCTGACATTGTGCTGCGTAGCGATTTATATTTCGTAATAATCCCTTTGGAATTGTCTTATTCATACCTTCCTTTTCCTTGTATATGCAATGATCCAATGCAAACATTTGTAAATAAAATGTATGACAAGAGCGGGGCGGTGGCAGGTGGAAGGGTAAAGAACCACGTGTCTCTTGGGGAAGACCGCCAAGTGTGGCCCGGATCAGGTGTCATTAAATATAATCATCATCAGTCTCTTATTCATACCCAATGGTGCATAGGACACTCTATCAATCCACCAATCGCTGCATATCTTGATCATTTCGACGCACGCTACGTAAAGAGCTCTGTATGCAAATCTGTAATACTTTTGCGGAAGAGGGCTTAAAAGGTGTTTTCATCATTTAAAAAAATATATTAAATTAACCTTTGAATCTGACATTAAATTTTGCGACTAGAAAGGGATCAACATAAATTATTTAAACAGGTCGACTACCGGTTAAACCTCAACTTCTCTAACTATGCTGAAAGTATGCAGTACCATATAATAAACTCTCTTCAAATTCGAAGAATAATATTAGACGAGTTATTTTTGTGCAACTTAAAAACAACAAAATTTATTCCCCTAATCTACTTATAAAACTTCCATTTCGTGTGCAATCTAGACCGACAAGACAAAATCTTCTGTTTTATACAGACAACACAACGAACTATTTAAAGCAATCTACAATGCTTAAAATATGCGAGCAATGTAACTATAGATTTACCGAGGGTGATATTTTTGATGACAATGAATATAAATTTAAGTCAAAAGTCATTAAAATGTTGAGAGAAGCAGATATTAATAAAATTTTATTATTCCATACATCTTTTTCATTTCTTATATCTTTTAATTTCCTGTCTTTAGAGTAAACATTACTCAGGGAATCTTCATGTGTCTAAGTTTTACTCAACAAAGTTCGGCAGTAGGTCTTCGGAAAATATTGGCCATTCCGAATATAATTAACTTCCCAAAGAGCTAAAACACAAAAAATTGAATAAAAAATCCAGAAGTGTCGCAATTAAAAAATATTTCTCAAATCTTTTTGATAGTGATAATTATTAATGTAATTTATGTAGATGGTGTAAATTATTGTATTTTATGTTTCTTATACAATAATGTTTTCTTTGTAATTCGGATGTATTAATATGTATGATATTATGTATTGTCAAAAAAATTAATTATTTTTATGTACGGTCCCAAATGTGTTTCATTAATTGTTTCTGGGAGTATAATATGTACTTATTGTATTATATGTTTTATTAATAATAATTTATTTTTTTTAAAAAGATTTTTAAAAAAACATTTTTTTTGTGTGTACATGGGTGTCCTACACTAATATACCAAAAAAATGACAATTTTTTGTGTGCATCCTGTTTGTTTACCCAATAAAACAAATAAATAAAATAAATTTTTGGTTCCGACGAAGAAATTTTACATTTTTAAACAAATTTACACATTTTCGTACGTAAATATTGATTTTACTTTATACCGTCTCAACATTTACCGTTGAAGATAGCGTTTGCAATCGCCTTCTTAGGCCCGTCTTACCATGTGAAGTTAATCTTCAAATTTCGCCATGAAAAACTAAATATTCATGTTTTTAAATAAATAAATTATCGTTTTAAATGCATATAGTTTTCATATAAATATATATTTTCGTAAATAAATTTTGATTTTACTAAATAATATAAAAGAGAACTTACTCTGTTCACTTCCCATTGTGATCGGAGCCCTAAATTGACACTCTAAACATTGGTTTTTTTCTCTCGTTTTCATGTTACAAAAGTGATCAATATATTCTGTATTTGGCGCATCAATAAAGCGCCTTATGCAACATAAGTTACGTTTAATAGAATTATAATATGTGGTTTAAGTGTCCACTTAAAGGTTTTAGCTCTTTGATTTCGCAAAGATCAATAGTTGGAAGACTTTAAAGAATTTAGATATTCAAAACATAAGCAGAATGGTGAATATTACACAGTGTGTAAAGTGGCCTTATCCTAAATTGTTATTCATCTCTTTTGTAATATATAATTATTATAAAATATCATAATTTTATTTGAAGATTTTCTTTCACCAATGCTGATTATGTATCAAAATTTAAAGATATAGATTACACAAATATCACTCTGTCAGATTTAAAATTTACACTAAAAATTCATTTTATAACTTAATAGACATTACAATAATAAATATGTACATCTCCCTTCCCCTCCTTATCCTCTCTTCAAGCATTCTTGTCCTAATCCCGCCCAATTTACAATCACTTACTGTTATACTTTTACTGTTTACTTACTTAAAAAAAATAATTTTTTTTTTTCATTATTGAAAAATATTTACGAGTACATGAAAATAACATTTAATAAGTAATATATTTTCTTTACTAACTTTGTATACTTTGTAGAAATCTGTTATTAGTTCTGAGTTTATACACTATATCTGTTTGTTTACTATAAATATGTATGTAGAACTGTTGATTGCCCAAATAAAATAAAATAAAATTAATTGAATTCATGCTTTACATGTCAGGAACGATGTTTTTTTTTATAAATTAATAAAAACTTTACGAATCTGTAAAATTAAATACATAACTCTTATCGAAATTCTCATGTGTCAAATACGAAATCTTAAAATGCTCAGTGAAATAACTATCTGTACTCGAGAGGTAAACTCCAGATCTCCCAATAGGCCCTGAACCCTACTGAGGCTTGTCCAAATGTGCTCCTCGTAATGGAGTTTAGGTCATGGGCCAGGAAGTAGAGTATAATGCTCCGGCAAAAAGTACCTGGTTAGCACTATGCGAAGGAACTAATAAAAGGGTATTCGCAACGTTTTTGTTTTGGACCTAATAAAGCTCAGCCGAAAACAAGTAAGGGTTATCACTAAAGCCCTTACAGGGCACTGCAGATTGAACAAACACCTTGCTAGAATGAACTTTTCCGAATCTTCTAGATGTAGGTTTTGCAGTGCAGATGAAGAAACACGCATACACATTATATGTGAATGTGATGCTTTACGTCATAAGAGAAGCCTCATTTTCGGGGGACCACTGGTTTAACCTAAGGATGTTATAGAGCTTGCCCCTTATCTAATACCCCGATACTTTACGGATCTGGGCTTGGAGGGGAAGATTTAGCAAAACGTAAACTCTCGCCTTCCACACAGTACCCAGGCTTTTTATAGACCTAGGCTTGGAGGGCGAGAACTATTCACAGATACCCGTCGCAATAGATCTTAACAGGTTGCCGTGACGTCAGGAGTTTGCATAGCTCTGACTCTCACCACTAGGAATAAGAATAAGAAGCTCTAGATCTCCAAAAACCAAAAACCAAGTCAATATAAGTGATTTTTTAAACTTTAATCTTCTGGTATTTTTTAATGAGAAACTTTAAAGCAAATTTGTTTTCTAAAACATATTTATGTTTTTTTATTCTTAATACAACAATGTTTTTTCTTAGTTTCAAATTTTGTTTAATGTTTCAAATGGCGGTACATTTGTTTACCCATAAATATGTTTATGATACATCATACACGAGTATGGAAAAACAACTGTAAATCTAAAGGATTTTTTAAATAGAATAAGCAACTTTTTTATACTCGTAATTAGTAAAAATTAAGCGTGTCATTTATTGATCATAAAAATGTTATTTTAAGGATAATATAGATTGATATTTTTTAAATAATAAATTTTTTAAATAATGCCTTTACTAGATTACACTAGATTTTAATTTGAATGAATTTATTTTAAATTGATAAACCATCAGTAAAGTAAATTTTTTCCATAAATAACAAACTCTATTTTATGTTTTTTTGTAGAAAATAAGTAAAAAGGTCTAAATTTGTAAAACAGAGAAAAAAACATTTTTAAGGTGGGAATATGGAAGTCTAGGCATTGACAGTGCGTATGACTTTTCATTGGCTGGTTTACACACTGTGTAACATTTACCATTCTGCCTATGTGTTATCATCCACATTTCCTCAACTCTTCCATCTGTTGACTTTCGTGCAGTAAAAAAGCTGAAACCTTTATCGTGTGGGTGAGATCCTTCCGGCTGAACCAATTTACCAACAAGGCAAAGCCTGAAAACAATTTTCTAATTTTTATACTTCTCTTACCAGTTAGTGAATTCAATAATATTTTGAGTATGTCCAAATGTTTGCGGACTTGCTGAATTTTTCTTCTAGGGAGTTATTTAGGAAGCCAATAGGTATTTATAAGTAATACAGATATTTTTTATTTATTTTCTTAGTGCAACATGTTTTCTTACTGTCCCTTAACTCTGATGCGGTGAGAAAGAAAATCTTTATTATTACAGAAATTAGGAGTTAATGCTATTTGCTTTGAAAAAGGGAATGAAAAATTTTGAGATAGTAATAACTTTATTTCATCATATTTAGAATTACCGTAGTTTACCTCTTGCATACGTAAGTATCTTATATAGGCGCCACGGTACGATGTAACATCTGTCACTAATTTAACATTTTCATTTCAGCCGATGAATATTCTGATGTTTTGATTATTTTCTATGCTTGTAAACCATGCTTGACTTGCAGTGGTGACTTGGCTAATTTACCACTCGATTAGTTTCTGTTAATTAGGTAATGAATACTGATTTTTACGCGTCGAATATTTTTACCACGACAGAACTGACATTACTGTTTCTAAGCCGTGTTAGAAACAAAATATGTTTAAAACACCGAGGCATAATTAAATATCTAATGCTTCATAGAACGATTGTTTGAAATGACGTTTTGAAAAACGAGCATTTTCGCGTCAACATTGCTGTGAAAAACGCGTACTAGATAAAAAAAGACTAACTGTCTATGCCTGTTTAGCGAAATTTCAAAGCTGTTTATCGCATTTGCTGGCGACAAGTTAGGTTCCGGAACTTGGAACACAAGACAAGTGCTTATTGCTGCATCTTGTCAATACATATATATCAATGGTTTAACATATTTTTTAACAGAAGAGTTTATGATGTATGGGGTAGTTTCGAAAAAGAGAATCGTAAAAATAGAACAACGGGCATGGTAACTTTCTGTTTACAACTGTTATCATGTCAAGGCAATATAAGGATCGCTAAGTTATTTACTACGAATGCTTTCCAAGAGTCTTAATTACGCTTACCTGCATTGAAATCTGTGCTCAGCTCAAGAGTCATCAATGTTTTCATTTGTATGCAGCAAAAAAAAAGTACAACACAATTTTTATAGAATCAGATTGAGATACGAGTAGGTATGTAGTTGTACAGTTTATGATATGGACGAACTTGCGAAACAAATGCTCTCGAGTTGTTGACGTTCTGTACGTCTACAATTGAAAATTTGTCAGCTGTTTTTGCCAGAACTACGGGATGCGAACCTAACACGAAGGATCAACAGCAATTGGTAGCCGATAGGCAGATCTGAAAGCTGCTTATGTATGCAATATAATCAACTACTGAGCAGTCATATAATAAATAATTCAATTCCATTGAGCATCTTATTTAAAATAACAGATTTTCAAAGAAAAATCAAAAAGCATTAACAGTGTTTTAAGTATGTACAAATGTTTGTAGACAGGCTGGATTTTTTCCCCAGCAAGTTATTTTAATCTAAATTTGAATCTGGGATAGAACACATTTTTGAGATAGGAACATGAAAGTCTAAGTATTAACAGGGCTTATGATCTGTCATTGGCTAGTTACATGGCCATTTTACACACTGTGTAATTTTCACTATTCTGCCTATATTTAAACATCTACATTTCCACAACTCTTGCATCTGTTGACTTTTGTGAAGTAAAAGAGTTGAAGCTTTTATTATGTGGCTGATATTCATCCGGCTAAACCACTAAACCTACTAGGTAACGCCTGAGAACAATTGAAATTTAGCCTGTCTGCAAACATTTGGACATACATTTGGTATACGAAGAAAAAAAATCGTTTTCAGGCGTCGCTTTGTAGGTAAAATGGTTCAACCGGATGAATCTCACTCACATGATAAAGGTTTCAGCTTTTTTTACTTCACAACAGTCAACGGATGGAAGAGTTGAGGATATTCTCACATTTGTTGATGATCAAACTTATGATGATTGGTGAATGTTACACAGTGTATAAAGTAGGCACCTAAACCAGCCAATGACAGGTCATACGCACTGTAAACGCCTAGACTTCCATATTCCGTTCGCAAAAATGTTTCCCCTTTCTGTTGCAAATTTAGGTAAAAACATTATTTTAAAGCCTACATTAACATTAAGAACATATTTGTGCGTGTGAAATAGAACCAGAAGCTTGGACGAGTGCTTTCGACTCGATGGCTGCTCGCAAGCGAAATTCGGAATAAGGAGCGGAGATAAGTCCGCCTCTTTGTGTAGTTATTGACGTATTCGCCTACCATTCTTGGGCTCGTAGGTTCGAAGATTTTTTAAACTGCAATATTTCATTATTCCGAGACTGGAACCTGAAGCGTAATACTAGTCACCTCATCTTCATGTAACATCGTATTTTTTAAAAAAGAATAACCCACTTAACCTGTATTTTGAGGCTTGTCAGCTGGTGGGATAGAGAGAATTTAGAAGGAAGTAATGAAAAATACACCACAACACCCAGACCAATTGAGAAAATAATCATTCTTGGATTTTTTTCTTGCAACTGGTGGGAATCAAACCCGCGACGCCAGTTTCACAGTTGGCCGTCTTACCAACTGCGCCACGGCGCCTGTCTAACGTATAATAATATTTTTCTCTTGTACACAATTTAGTTATGTAAAAAATAGGGTAATATCACAAAACACGAATACTGATTCAAATATGTGCAATGAATTTGGAAAAATCAATTGTATTTTCAAAATCAATATGGATATTGTTAAGAAATGTTTTCATGCATAACTTTTAAATAAAATCGTAAAAAAATATGCCTCCCAAAAACGCGACATGTTTGACCTATTTGCTTATTTTTTACAAAAAAATATAAAATAGTTTGTTATTTCCTGTAAAATAATACTTTACTGTTGGTTTATCAAAAAATTATGCCTTCAAGATTCGTGACGATGTTCTATTTCAATTTAAGCAGACTCAAATAAACTTATAAATTTAACCGAATTAAGAGATGTTAGGGGCGTGGCCAGTGCAATGAACCGTTTACGCTGGAATTTAAAATTATAAGTTCAAAAATATTTTTTATGCTTCTAATAAGTATTAAAAATATTTTATTTTTTACTCGATAATATTTAATTTATTAATTTAAAATTATGAAACAAAAAAGTTATGTTTCCCTTTATCTGACAATCCGACCCTGTCACGTCAAACGTGTAGCTTCTGCGCAGAAATATTGCAAAAGTATACCTAAAGGTTCTGCCCGTGACCTAGCGGAGGCGCGCCAAAAGCAGTCGTCGACAATAGCTAATACATCTACCAGTACTGGTTACACGGGGTAGTGGGTACGGCGACTCACCATTTTGAAAAGAAAAAATAATTAAAAACGCGGGAATTCACAACAGTCAAAAGCGAACGCGCGGGAAAACGTCAAAGAATCAACAACTCTTGTGCCTTTTTTTACAAAGTATTCTAAATTCAAAATATGCACGCTGATAACAAAAAAGTTTGACTTTTCACGTTTTCCGACGCGTTGAAAATGAAACAAGTCCCCAGTGTAAAAAAGTGTAGTGACTATGAATGATGTTGTTTTCTCCCCCGTTGAGGCGAACGTTCTTTTTGCCTTTTCGGAGCCAAGACAATGAAAAATTAAATTTTCTTAATAAGTGTGCCTTACGAACAGTGAGATCAAAGTGCCTTGTATACGTACTGTCGTGCCTAGCTACTCCATCATCATGAGGGTCTTCATTTTAATTGGACTACTTGCACTGGGTTTTGCGAGGTTGGTTACATTTGCAATAAAAATATTTTAACTCTTTCTGAATACAATTTACAATTCTATTTTCTATTAGGTTAATTGCTGTAACTTAGATATTCTATTAGCACTATAATTAGTTAGTTTTAAATTGTCTGTTGAATCGGGTAATAATATTATTTTTATACCGAAATATTTTAGTGTCAGTGAATTGACTAGTTTTCTCCGTGTCCTAGTTTTGTGTGTGAAATAAAACCAGAATCCTGTACGAGGTTAAAATCCTGTAAAAGAAAATCGAGTAGAGATACGTCGTTCTCGTAGTGTAATGATTGCCACATTTGCTTACCATACTTCAGGCCCCGGGTTCAATTGAATTGGAATGGTGGACATGAAATATTGATTTAAAATATGGTTTTGTTTTATTTATTTGTTTATGGATTGGCAACTGAAGCGTAAGACTAATCACCTTACCCTTATGTGACAAATAATTCATATACGCTGTATTTGGTTGGTGTGCAGATAGAACCGTGATAATGATGATAATTGCCAAATTATAATCAATATTTGAATCAAAAAATATATTTTTAAAGTTATTTTATCATTTATATCAAGAGTTAATTTTTTTGGCTACTATCCGTCTCGTGGTGTAGTGGTCAATGCGTTTGCTGACCATTTGAAAGGTCTTGGGTTTGATTTTTAATATGGTTGAAATAAAATATTTATTTAAAAAGCTGTTTTTACTCTACATTATTTAATAGTCCCTTAATTGGTACCGTGAAAGAAAAAAAACAAGATACGTTATGATTAGTGTACCGATGCAGTGCCATACGCACCATTAGTTGCGGAATACTAATAATAAATTATAGATCAATAGTTTCATTTATTAAATTAATTAGCAATTCATCCATTTGATAAGGCTGTAATAATAAAACATGTTGTGTTCTGAAACCAGTAGGCATTTCTCATGAGTTTGCATCTGAAAATTTAAACAAAGTTCAAACAAACAAATAATTAATGAAGTACATTTTTCTTTTTCGTAAAATAAAAGATCTTTGAAATTATAAGTCAATTGAAATTTTTAAATCTTAACAATGACCGAATTGTTTGATCATTAGTAATAGTTAGTTTTGAAAAAGTATTCCCTTTTTTCATATAACAAATATTCTGGTTTAAAAATATATGTATATATTTTTTTTTAATAAAAATAAATCTTGGCATTCTTATGATTTACCCAAATATTTCAATTTCGGTGGTCATTTTCAACGAGTTATAAATAACTCACTTTTGTAAAATGGAAATCAAGTTGTGGTAGGCTGGGGTCCGTACCTCGGATTTCCTATCCATAAGTCCACGATACGAGCCACGGACCACAACCCGATTTTACTTTTGTTACCATTACTTTCGTTTTTTAATTATTATAAATGATTAACCCGACCTCAGGCTAGGTTGTTAGTATTAGTTAAAAATCCAAAGTAATAGTCACAATTTTTAAAACAGAATATGTTTTGTGTGACAAAGGAAAACCTCTTCAAAATTTTAACTATTTTTTTAATCTTTACTACTGATCAAACAAACGAGCCCAACTATTCAAAAAGCCAAACTGCAACCAATTAGTAACTGCACGGAAAAAATAAACGTATCCTTTAGATGCTCGTATGATAACATGATATTATTCTTCAATACATTTTCTTTTCCGTTAAATGTGTACCTAGTACAGGTTTTAAGAAATAAGAAAAAACTTACTCCCAGTTTTTATAATACCGCAAAACAAATTGAACAGAAGTTTGATTTCTGACGAACAAGTTTTAATTCAGAGTATTTTTATCAATCCCTAGATTTTTAAGATTTATAACATGTGATAGCTAGCTATTTATATCATATTAGTTCGTACACCAGTGACCCTTGAATTCCAAAATAGAATAGTTTCATGTCACTTTCACAAACATGTGAACATACTATGAGAAGCCATTTTTATATGTTGTGTTTGGATTTTTATATATAGTTTCCCGCCATCAAGTTTATAGTTTTATTTCATAACTTTTACAATTTTGTTTCACAACAACAATTAAAAACTTTTAAAAACGATATAATATTATTTATAACAAAAAATTCATTGATAAATATATAATTGTTAGCATACTTTAGTTTTCATGAGGTAAATAACATTGTATACGCATTTTTGCTCATTTATTACTACATTTTATAATTTTATGTAGATTAAATTTTAATTTATATTAAAATTATTTATTGGTTGTGGACAAGTGAATTTTACTCAAGTTATCTGAGTTGGTGCTTAAAATGCTGAAATATGTCCACTTGAGTAGAGTGATCTTTTCAATCAGTCAATAAGTCATAAGCCCTGTAAATACCAGAGTTCCGTTCATGCTTCATAAAGTATCCTCCATTTATGTTGTTCTATCTTGTTAATCTACGAATGTAAAATTTCCAGTAATATAATTATTTGAATTTCAAGCACACTTTTAATGTAAAATACGTATTTTTAAATGAAAACCGTCAATTTCTTTAAAGTATTTTTGAAAAACATTATATATTACTTTGCGTATTTTACTTCACGATAAAATGGATATAAAATCTTTAAAACTCTCATATCGTCATTATTATGTCTTATTTCCCTAAAACAAGTTTTAAATGAATTTCGACAATTTACATTTTTTTTTAATCTCCTTTTTTTGGTGGTAAATGTGCTCGATTAACAATTCATTTTAATAAGATGAGACATTCATAATGTCTTAATTTACCAAAGAAGTTTAATGGAGTAGAACTGTGACTGTAAAATAGAGAAATTATTAAAGAAAGTTTAACCAATTTAAAAATAGTTTTTTTTTTGTTGTTTGGAATATTTTAGTTTGTTCGGTTGGAGCGTTACATTGGTCTGTTATTATCCGAGTATTGGATCTAGGGAACGATTTGATTGCCAATTTGAATGGTATTGTAGCGGTGTACTTGCGACGATGCACAGGAGGAAAAATGCTCCCGCCAAGTCGGCAAGGTCACGCGCGGTGAGACAGGGGAGTGGCGGTGGGGAGGGTATCAAGGCTGACCAACCGAAATACATCAGCGCCCAGCTAACATCCGGCTATTACAGATATTCGGCTATTGAGAAGTTTGAACCGCCGAACGCCCCCCGAAAAACGATATCGTGATTAGATAGATACTACAAATGTGTGCAAACTACTTTCTTATCCCGACTGCGGTACGGTACAAGTTGATGAAACATAACACATTTAAACATATGAAAAAAAAAATTAGATTTCCAAATCTTTCAATATTGGCAATATTTTTTTTAGTCGTAAGTACCTTAGTTTTTATAACATGGAAAGTAAGCAGACCAGGCTTACGCTTCAGGTGCCAAGACAAATGGCAATGAAATGTTGCAGTGACAGTAAAAAAATTTTTTAGTTTATCTGAGAGAGCTCATCCAACCTCTTTCACAACACGGACTATCTCTTCGTTCTAGTAACGAGAGAACCCTTTTAATACCCTGTCATCGCTCTATTTTTTTTGCCTCCTCTTTCACAGTAGTAGCCGCTCGATTGTGGAATAATCTACCCACTAATGTTAGAGACGCCCCTTCTTTATTTACATTTAAGTCAAGATTGAAATGTCACTATCTAAATATTTAAATTGTTCCTTTATCCTTCTTCTTTCCTTCCCATCCCCTCTCCTCTCTTCATAGTATGGTGTTATTTTAATATATATATTTATTTTTGTTAATCTTTGCTTTTAATTTTTGTATAAAATTGGAAGATTCAATATGTCCATGTATTTATAATTTTCTCAAACTGAACGGTTTGGGTAGGTAGGAAGAAATTGCCTTAAGGCAATATGCCCGCCCTTATATGTATATTTATTGTATATGTATATAAACTGTCAAATAAATAAATAAATAAAAGCTCTAGAAAACCGATTTAAAGACCGTGGGTTTTCCTCGTACTTAAAAACCTATTCAATTTGTCTTTCAATAAATGAGTTTTTGCTTAAAAAAATTCAAAATCATAAAACTACATTACGAACAAATAATTTATGTCAACTTTGTCCGGAAATGAATTCGGTAACTAAAGCATGGTAATTATAATAATAAAAATACTTTATAGTTTTATTTAACTATTATTTATAAATTTTTTACCAGTGACCGGGTTTCGGCGTGTCTGACATCGTCAGACTGGTGGGAGACTAAACAAATTGTTATATACAAGCGCAAGCAGGGGTTGTAAATCATGAGTTTATATAATTAAGTAAATAAAAGAAAAAGACACCAGTCTGACGATGTCGGTCATGACGAAACCCGGTCACTGGTAAAAAAAATTATTAAAAAAAATGGAAATAAAAGTGGAATAAAACTATCAAGTATTTTTATTACTATAATTAAAATGCAGTTCCACCAAGAAACTCAATATATAAAGCATAGTAATTGAACGCACAGGTTACTATACTACAAAAGGATGTTGTATCCATTCGTTATCCTTTTTCAGGATATTTGCAATCGGTTAAATATAGTAAAACCTAGAAACCCTTTATTGTAGCGCTAAATCAACCTTTCATCGTTTAATGGCTAAATCAACCTCCAGTAACTAGGGATTATTTCGTAGCACTCTACTAAAATTGAGACTTTAAATTAAACTAGCGAACCCGACAGACGTTGTCCTGCTCGAACGCTGGCGTCTCTACTATTAACTGGTTTAGCAACCGTTTTTTCAATGTTCGGATTATTGATAAACTATATACTAAGTGACATTTGACATTAAGTTTGACATTTCTATCTTTTTGTTTCGTTATTGTCTGATTTGCTGTTGCCCAAAGCAAAATCAAAAAAAGATTGCAATATCTCGTCATCCTGCGCCGTTCAACTCTTGTTTTTACGGAGTGTGTTACAGATCGTAGCACCGCCTACCGGGTCCGGGTTAAAACCATTCAGAGACCCTTTCAAACACACACAAAAAATCCATCAATATCGGTTCAGTCGTTTAGGAATTCATTTACTAAATAAAAAAAACGGACAATGTTTTCGTATTTTTATCGCGTTGATGCCCATGTTACAACTGTCCGATGTAAATATGTACCTGTACATAATACAGAAGAACTCCGTTTATTTGAACTCCAGTCATCCGGATTGGCGAATATCCGGATCGTCATCAAGAAATAAATCAGAACAAAAATACGTCGCTGCTCGTAAACGAGTTTTTCCGTCAAAGCAGTTAACCGTTTTTACGTAAATTTTTCATTTTATTCCAATTCGCTGTTTTATTTAAAAAGTAATAAAAAACTGATCTGACACAATTTTTATGTTTTTTTTTTTAAAACATTGCTTTAATATAATGGTTAATCAGGATGTTATCCAGATTTTCGCATATCCGGATAACATATGGCACTCATTAATCCGGAAAATTTGAGTTTTTCAGTCTATAGAGATATGTTTTATATGTTTTGTTTTCCACTGTTGATTTTTAGATATGAAATTCTTACAGCGATAAAATCAAGATAACTTACATTTTTTTAATGCAATTAATATCCTTGACTCTTATAAATTTACTCACCTACATTTAAATAATACCTTTTGTCTACATATTTTATAATGTTATAATTTTTTAAAATATTTCATTATTTTTTACTTACTTACTTTAATGTAATATTTTATTTTTATTTATTTATATGTATAAAGCACAATGCTATTCAAATATTTTATAAGAAACATATTTATTAGACCTACATTTCAACTTTTGTAATGAAACACTAGAATTGTAATTTTTTGCCTGTCATGTAAAAGCCCCCTGGGAGTATATATAAATATATTTCAATAATTGAAAATTAACTTCAGCCCTATAGAAAATTGGATACAAAAAATGTTTTCTTGTGCACGGTAAAAATTAAAGTTTTTAATTGTATCGCAAAGATTCTTGAAAATGTACGAAAAAAATAATAATGAAAATGCACTACTTTGATCGACGTCACTGGTTCATATGAACCAACCAATGATATGAGAGCTCTGAAAGATATCCGGTTGGCTTACCGTAAACGAACCAATCGGAAAAAACTAACAGAGAACAATCTCTGACGTCACACGTGGAGTTATTTCAGAAATACAAAACTTTAAAAATGGCTGATAATACAATATACAAAAAAAAAATATTTTGGCTTAATAGCAAATAAAAAAATTAAAAAAAGACGCTGAACTTCCTCATTAGTTGATTTAATATTTAGGTCCAAAATAATTACAACTAGATGCTTGATGTCTGAATGTAAAAATGTGATACTGTTGCGAATAACATCGCGGAACATTTTTTTTCATATAATATACTATACACTAGCGGACCCGTCAGACGTTGTCCTGCCCGAACGTCGGCTTCCCTGCAATTAGCTTGGAAAAAGACTTCATTGATAAGTAGGTCCCTTACTACTTGTTTGTGATAAAATTTCAAAACTTAAAATTGATAATATTAAAATATTTCATTTAAGTATGTACCTAGGTACTTGTTTATGGTTGAATTCCAAAACATAAAATAAATATTTTTTCATATATAGCATTCTTCTTGCAAACGTCAAACTCCGGTCGTCTCACCAACAAAGGGGTGTACTTATGTAGGAATACGATTTTTAAAAACGTATTGAATTTAATATTATTTTAGCGTTAATAAAAATCCAATAAAAAGAAACAAATTATAAGGAATTTAAGGAAAGAATCTGATTGAGATCCACAAAAAACAAATGCTGTTTGTAAAAATTCAAAAACAAACTTTTATTACACACAAAAAAACAACATTTTTCCATTTTTTTGCAAATGCATTCTCCTCAAATGCATTAGCAAACCATTTATGCTCCTAACTACTTTTTTATTTATTCGATTGAAGATTTTAATATCTACGAACACGCACAGCGCAAAGATTTGTGTTTTTCTGAAAACCGCACGTAAATCGGTTAAGCCGTTGAGTAAGAGTACGGTGACATCACACGTACAGAGGAATTATACATATATATAAAGATAACATGTATATAGTGAGTCTGTTCTCTAAAAATAGCCGTATTAACTGAAAATTCAGTTTAATTAAGGTTAATTTACAATAGTTAGAATTAGGGGAAAAAACTAAAAGTTAATTAATTATATTTAATGGTGGTTTAGTCTATGTGTCTCTGTTTAATTATTGCTGATTTAATTTTAATATGTTATTGAAAGATGCTTGATGACGACCTCTTATTTGAGCTTCTTTTAGTATAAGATCAAGCAGACTGCTTTCAATTTTTTGTACACACACTCTTATACATCAAAATTTAAATTTTCTATGAAAATTCTGACACCGGTATTTACGTTAATATCAGATTCCTATTGTTTATGCTACAATAACTTTCAAAAATATGTCACATCTCGTTTCCTGTTGATTCGTATTTCATTCCAACTAAATCTGAACCCAGCGTGTAAGATAATATATTATGTGTATAATTTGTAAATAGTGTAATATTAGAGGTTTAAATAAGCTTTAAAATTAAACAATGCGTACTAAACACAAATGCTTGGATTTGATTTCCATAAGTATGATTTATTTATTTATTTATGTTTATTGTTATGCACACAGTGCAATATTGTTATAATACAGCGATATTATTACAGATATATATATAAACCTAACACAGCACCAATAACGTACACAACACAATGTATAATACGATTTTTGAACAGGACAACGAAATGTGACGAGAGTATGTTTAACACGTGACTCTATTTGTGTTAGTATCTCCATTGTTGTAAAATATGTAGTTTGGAGTGTGGCTCGCGGAGTGATGTGTGTAAAATGTGATGTTTGTTTTATATGTATAGGAGATTTAGTATTTTTTGTCTTTGTTTTTTTTTTTTTTTTATGAAAAAGAGGCAAATATTATTAACAGAGGCTAAATACGAAATAGAGGCTGATAATAATGTGGCTACAACAATCTATATTATGTCTACAACCGGGCAAACGAATGTGGACTAGATCCCGGACGAGTGTTTTCGACTTGATGGTAACTCTCAGGAAAACCCTGAAAAAGGCAATCGGGGGAAGATAATTTTACCTTGTGGTATAGAATAGATTCCTGGTAAGATCGAGATAATTTATTGATTTAGAAGATAATTTTTCAACATTATAATATTAATATTATAATAGGAATATTTCATAGTTATTGGGCTGGCGCTTGAACCATAAAACTGATTACCCCACCTTCCCATGACAGATGATCAAGTTACGCTGCATTCGGTGTAATGCAACACCTATCAATTCGATTTCAATATATTCACATGGTATGCTTATTACTCGTAGTTCCTCCTTCTCTGACTAGTGTCTATGCGAATACTGACTATGCGACTCGATTGTGGAATCACCTCCCATCCTCTACCAAACTTGTTTCTACAGTAGCTACGTTTAATTCACGCCTAAAGAAACATCCTCTTTTTTTTCCTTAATCTCTTTTATTTTTCTCTCACTTTATTTGCTGTTTAAATCATGCCTTAAAAAACATTTTCTTTATTTTTCGTATATTCTTTTTACCTTATTTACTTTTTTCCATTAAAAACTACTATCGATATTTGTATATTCGATACCGTTTCAGACTTTTAATATTAATCATTGCTTTGTTTTCCGCATTTTATAAAGAATTTCTTTTTTTTTAATGGTTTATTTTATATATACAATATTATGTCTGTACTCTTTTATTTGATTCCTAATTAAAACTAATGTCTGAGCACCCGATGACAAACTACTATTGAAAAGTTTATCGGAAAAAATAATGTTTTAATACTTTGTTTTCTTTTTTTAAAGTATTAATATTGTATTTTATTGAATAAAGACTCTATAAATTTATTTATTTTTAAATATAAATTATAAAATATGGAACTTTTGTTTTTGATGAATAATGGATCTTGAACTGAAAATGAATTTAAAAAGTTCATGTGACATATCGCACCTTCGGTGCAACAAAGGCACAATTCAGAGCAGGCATTTTTTGGTACGTCTTTTATTGTCATTTTTTAATAATTCAGCATAAGCTTTTAACATAAAACTATAGTAAAAACAATTAATTAATTCAAGATTTTAAACCTACTGCAAATAGAAATCTAGTAATAAGGAAATAAATGCGAAAAAAAAATTAAAAGTCCTCTTCTGTAAAATTTAAAAATAAGTTGTTGTGCCTTTGTTGCACAGAAGGTGCAACATGTTACTATCATGAACTCGGCGTCAAGTTACGCCTAAGTATAGTAGTATAATTCGTATGGAAATACCATCCTTATTCTACCACTATACTGCCGTCATAATAAAGAAAGATGTTTCCACATAAAATAAAAAACGGAGAAAATAAGTATTTTGTAACTTGGAAATTGAAAAATTCGCTGTGTGAAAAATACTACAAAAATTAACTAAAGGGTTTTTCCAATTAGCGCGGGTAGATTTTGATGGGGCGTAGCGGCCATTTAGTTTTTTTCACTAAATGCTTTGTGCCAAAACCTAAGTTATCTTATGCACTTTTCTTTAAATATTCTCTTTTTTCCACCAACGCAAAATTCTGTGACTGTAAAACATTGTTTTATTGCGTCATTTTAAATTCTTTAAAGTAAAATTAAATTCAGTGTTAGACACTTCAGACAGGTGTTACTCGATTGTGAGTTACGACGCTCTAATTTGCTACAAAAACTATTTACAGCCCTTATCTCGCGTACGACATCAATTATATGTTTTATATCCTCATTAATTATTAATCTAAAAATATTTATATTATTTATTGTTGGTTAGTCCTTGAATATTTTTACAGCTTTTAATTGTCGTTTTATAGTGATGTTTTCATAATATTTTTCATTATTTTGACAATTAAATTTTACAAAATGTTTCATTTGACGGTTGACATTTGACGGTTTTTGGAACATTAAAACTGTGAAATACGGTCCGTATTTACTATGAATATTTTATTTTGTCATTCAAAAAAACAACCTCAATACTTTGCAAACTGTCCAACGGCGCGTATTCACAATTTCGGTAACGAATACAAATAATTCAAAATTCAGTTTTTCTTTTAATTTTCCTTTGACGGTTTTTGGAACATTAAAACTGTGAAATACGGTCCCTATTTACTATGAATATTTTATTTTGTCATTCAAAAAAACAACCTTAATACTTTGCAAACTGTCCAACGGCGCGTATTCACAATTTCGGTAACGAATACAAAAACTTCAAAATTCGGTTTTTCTTTTAATTTTCCTTTAAAATTTTAAACCTATCTTAAAAGATTGTCTCAGTTGTAATATGTTAGTTTTAATAACTTCCTGGGGGTGAAATCCATTATTTGTCTTCAAACATTTGGACAAATTCAAAATAATATATAATTAAATTATTGAACGTACTTTTGCAGAAAGCAGCCAGTCTACAATTAAAAAAAAAAGAAATATTGCTGTTATCGAGCGCAGTAAGATCAATTATATGTTCTGCTAAAAACATCCAGGCCACTTTTATACAAAAACTGTGATAATCACCTTCTGAAAATAGTGTTGATCACAAAAACGGCATTTCTTAATTCCCAGAAACACCCGCAGCACTAGAAAAATTTTATGGTATTAATGCTGATGGGAATGTTAATGCCTCCTTAATTTTATGCATTCGTTACTTGAAAAAAAAATTATCCGTAATGAAAAAACATGTTACAATACAGAATATCATCTCTTATATTCAACGTTTGAATGAGGTATTGTTCAATATTATATCTGTATGTTTTCTGTTAAATGCATATTTTTGGTTGTGTGGTCAGTCATACTTAAAAAAACCACCGAAATTTTTTGACACATAATTGAGTTATTTTCAAAGTTTATCAAATGAATTTAGTGATTCTGTACAATCAAGTTTCCTATATAAATATAAAATAGTATAAAATAAATAAAACAGCTTTGTTTTTAACCGCTATTATTTTTTTCCACCGACCGGTTTCAAAGCAAACAAGACTCATTAGTTACGTAAACTTTGACGAAGAAAAAAAAATAATGGTTAAAAACAAAGTTTTTTTTTATTGATTCATATATTTCATAAACGGTTCATCTTTTTAAAAATCTAGGAATATTTCTCTAAAGGAGACTAACTCTTGAGCTTGGAGAGTGACTGACGCAGAGAGTAAGAATACTTCCAATACATAATGACTTAACCATTCATTAGAGTTTTACTAGAGCTGGCTGTTTTCCGCAAAATACACATCTTAGATTGTGTGATCAACCATACTTTTAAAATCATTATAACTGGTTTAATGCATAATTAAATTATTTGTTATATAATTATAAAAATAGATGTATGCATTATTTGTCATTTATTTGTCAAGGTAATAGACATTCCAACTGTTGCGTAGATTTTATTGATCATTCTTTTCATGAAAGTGCTATTATCTCAGTTTCACTTTTCTATGCCAGGCTGCTTTCTGCATAACTACGTTCAATTCAGTCAGATAAATCTCAGCCACATCAATCAAAGTTTCAGCTATTGAACTTCACAAATACTTACAGATGGGGGAATTGAAGAAATATGGATATTCAAACGTAGGTAGAATGCTGAATGTTACACAATGTGTATAGTTCCATTTTTTATTTCAATAAATTGTTCTCCTTCTCTTTTGTAGTATGTTTATCTTATTTGATGTTTTTTTTTTCAAAATTAAGGAATTATAGAATAATCAATATTTATTTTTACAAATGCTGATTTTTATACCGCAAACAAAATAAACTCTCATTTGCTGAAAAAGTAAAAATTTACTTAAAATAAAACGTATGGTTTGTTGGTTAATTTTCAGTGAATAATGATTTTTTAATTGCATACTTCTGTCACTTTTCATCAGTTAATTGAATTTAATTATAATCTAAAAAAAAATAAGCTTAACAAAATTAGCATATTAAAATGAAATCAGCGCACATTCCGTGGTTGTCAAAAAAGGGAAATTTTACACACTACAAATACCAATAAAAACATGTGAAATGGATTTGGAACGTTGAATTTTATTTTGAAAATCAATATGGATATAGTGGAGAAATGTTTTCATACATAATATTTCAAATAAAATTGTTATAAAATATCAGGAAAACGTGACATGTTTGGCCTTAACAATTGTGACGTCATGACGATGTTCTAATTAAATTTAAACGTCACAAACAAAGTTCAAAATTTAACTCAATCGTGACGTATAAAAGGCGTGGCCAATGCAATGAACCGTTTTCGCGGGATGTTTAAATTAAAAATTTAAAAATATTTTTATGCTTCTTATAAGCGTTATTTCCCTATTCCGGTGTTGGTGTTTGTTTTTGTATAAAATAACATTTTAAAATGCTCCTTGATGTTTGAAATGCATTGAATTTTTTTTTAATGTATTTAAAAATAACCTATGTGATATCATTTAAAAGGTAATTATAATTAAGGGATCGCCGCTAGATAAAGCTAGTGTCTACTACCAACAACCATTTAGTTTTGATTTATTATCGAATTATGCAAATTATTTAAGCGTACTCACTCAAGCCATACTAAGTAGTAATCAGCGAAAATTGTTTTCAGGCGTTGCCTAGTAGGTGATTTGGTTCAGCCAGATGAATCTCACCCACGTGATAAAGGTTTCAGCTCTTTTACTTCACAAAAGTCAACAGATGGAAGAGTTGAGGAACTGTGGATGTTCAAACATGGGCAGAATGGTGAATGTTACACAGTGTGTAAAGTGGCTACTTAAACCAGCCAATGACAGGTCATAAGCTCTGTAAATGCCTAGACTTCCATATTCCCTTCTCAAAAATGTTTTCCCTCTCTGTTGAAATAAATTTAAATAAAAAGTCAAAATACTTTGTTTAAAAAAAATACAGAAAAAACTCGATTAAAATGTGAAGATTGCACCTAGAGCCAATTAAAAAGTCCTATTAAAAGTGCCCATCCGAACTCCTGCAGAAGTAGCATTAACAAGGTTAAAGATAATGAGCATTAGAAAAACCTATATAAAAGCCACTCTTATTCAGATCCTGAAAGGTAAGCATTATATCTGCCAATGAAAATTCAGGCGAATGTGTGGCAAAACGATGTTTGATAGGTGCATAAATATCGAGAAAGGTGAACTGTGTAAGGCTGAGATATGCATTATCGACAGAATCAAGAAAGGGGTGCTGCGTTGGTTTGGACATGTAGAGCTAATGGTTGGACATGTAGAGCTAATGGACAACGAAAAAACGACTAAAACGATCTACGATGCGAATATTGATGGATGCAGAAAACGAGGAAGACCGAGAAAGACATGGCACGAGCAAGTTCATCAAATATTTGAAGATAGACATGTCAAAAGTAGGAATAATCGGCGTGCGTGCATGAGAAGATGTATGAATGTAGAGGAAGCGAGGTCTGTATGCCAAGATAGAGTGATATAGCGTTCTATCCTCTCTGCCTACCCCTACGGAGAAACGGCGTGATGGTTTGTTTGTTTTTTTGTTTAGTAATGTTTATTTTCTACGAGAAAAAAGTTTTTTTTTTTTTTTAATTTCTGCCTAACTAAGAAAAGCCTGTTTTAGGGCAGACTTGTTTTTATTGAGGAATAAACTAATTTGCAAACACGACCAACAATAGTACAAACCGACGACTTGAATAGAGAATTATAATACGCTTCCTTTATTTTTATTACAGAAGTAATAGACTAGAAAGTAATGAAACCGGTCAGAAGTTACTACGAATTTGTGGATTCAAGTATCATACATATTTTATTACTGTAATAAATCACAATAACCTTCCACCAATAATTTTCACGAGCAAACTTCCATGTGAATATGTATAAGCGATTTATTATGGTAAGGATTTTACTACCGTTACAAGCAAAAAGGCAGTTTTTCGACAAAAATCACAAAATGTATCTAGAGATTCATAAGCAAAAACACACTGTACATATGACACACACTGGTTTTATACTTGGAAACTGACATACTGTGTTTTTACTTATAATTACTTACAGTTTTTAATATAAATAAATACTTAAATGTGTCATATCTCAAAATACGATTTTTGCATATGGCTACCTTTATGCTTATGACGGCAATATAGTTCATTCATCGCACACAAAATTTACTTCTTTATTTATGAACAGATTATTAAAGACATTAACTTTTATTACAATATTTGAGTTTGTCCAAATGTTCGGAGACAAAAGACTGGATTTCACCCCCTCGGGAGTCATTAAGATTAACAAATTACAACAGGGATGGAAAATACCTTAAATAAGGGAATATGGAAGTCTAGGCATTTACTGGGCTTATGACCTGTTATTGGCTGGTTTAAATGGCCACTTTACACACTGTGTAACATTCACCATTTTTCCTATGTTGTAATAAAACCAACTGGTCTTTTTAACTTCACTAAAATCAACAAATGGAATAATTGAAGAAATATGGATGTTCAAACATAGACAAATTGGTGAATGTTACACAATGTGTAAAGTGGCCACTTAAACCAGCCAATGACAGGTCATAAGCCCTGTAAATGCCTAGACTTCCATATTCCCTTATTTACTGTATTCTCCATCCCTGTTGTAATTTGTTAACATTAACTTTTGTTTTTACTAGTATTTATATAAAGATGCTTTTATAATACTGATAATAAATGTGATGTCTTTTAATTGGCATTATTACTGAACAATTTCGTTTTTATTATGCGCGGTTAGATGTCCTTTAAAAAAAAATCGAATACAAAATTGAGCTTAGTCGACCCCAAACAAAAGAAAAACGTGTTTGAACTTGCTTCCGTTGAGCTTTGCAAATTGAAGGCAATGTCAAACTCCTTGTGGGAACCTTCACAGTACGGTATGGTTACTAGTCAGTAATAACAGTAAATAGAACGACACACCAGAGGTAACTTGCGACTCCTGATAATAATTGAAAGCTCGCGTGACAATATTTCTGCTTGGCTTGACGTTTAATTCATTTCGTAAATAACCTTATTCAGCACAAAGAACCAACTATGGAAAACAAAACAGGCTAGAAATGCAATAGTAATTTTTAATTAGCGTTAGGTATTTTGTTATTTATATTAAACCGTTATAAACGAATATTTTTGTCACTTTAATAATATCGAGTTTTGTCACTATAATTATGGTTCAAGTCGTGTTTGGAACCCACGTTCGTGGTGTTGATTTTCAGATGTGTCTGGTAGAAGTTATTTCCTTTTCTTTAATCTTGTTAGGACTTTGATATTTGATCTTCTTTTACTATAAAAAAACAATTTAAAAAGATTCTAAAAATAACATTGATGTCATATAAATAAACATAAAAAGTAAATAACTAATCAATATATATATATTTCAGTCCTCAACATCACTCCTTTATCCGACCCTGGGTCTGTATTCTTATGGGAAGTAAAAATTCTATGGGCGAAGTGAATCACCACATAAGTCAACTTTTCATTTTTTTTTGCTCATCTTATGGTACGCAACTATGTTCACACTTGTTCCAAAACTCAAGTCAAATAACGTTATTAAAAATAATATTATCAATGTACTTTTTCACACAAAACAAATGTATTAGTCATCGGTAGTAAAAAGATTTTCTCAAAGAAGAGCTTTTTCCAACTTTACGCCATAATTAAAGAGTTAGCATTTTTGTATTCGTGATTATTAGCAGTAATCCGATTTTTAAAAGAATGGAGAAAAAAAAATATTCTTTCAATGTTAGATTTGATTCCCGGAATGGTGAGACACAAAAAAAGTATATAATTTTAACTAATGTGATTGTTCCCTCCATCCATAGAATTTATAGCTGTATCTACAAAGTGATATTCATGTATTACAACAGAGAAGAAGAACATTTTAGAGAAGGTAATATAGAAGTCTAGGTATTTACATCTATATGACCTGTCGTTGGCTGGTTTCAGTGGCAACTTTACGCATTGTGTTACATTCACCATTCTGTATATTTTCAAACATATATATTCTTTCAATTCTTTCATCTGTTGATATTTGTAAAGTAAAAGAGCTGAAACCTTTATTTATTGGGGATGAGATTCATCTAATTGAATTACTTCACCTACATACGCCCAAAAGTTGAATTTTTTCAATGTCTATACTTTTTCGTGGACCAGGTGGATTTATCTTTATATAGTTAAGTAAAAAAATATAAATGTTTTCAATTTTTCTAAACATGTTCAATCACAGATTATCTACGAAATACACACATTTTTATACATAAATATCGATGTTCGTTTATACCATCTCGATATGTAACGACGAAAATAGCGTTTACGATCGCGGCCCTGGTGGTGTAAAGACATTTTTGATACGCCAGTCGCAGCAAATCTCGATCATCCGTTACATAAGGGTGAGGTTATCAGCCCTACGCTTCAAGTACCAGTTCTTATACAATTGCTATACAATTGCAATAATATCTTGGTGTGAAAAAAATACTATTTTTCGTGAACCCGCTTGTAATAAACGCCATCGTGTATTCATTTTCGCAGCGCTCACGTATAGACTGCGGCTGGATTTTTGTATTCTCCCAGCGTTTCGTCCTGCGCGATCAAGGCTGTTAACGGAGCTGTGAAAAGACAATCTTTATTGTATTGTCCACACGCAAACACACCCTTTAGACATTTGTAAGTCGTCCGTCTAGAATGTATATTTATTTTAGATATTCCGAAGCAGAGTTGTGCAGTGCATAAGCCAACAGAGTTTGTATTCATCGCTATGTGAAAAATGTATCCAGTGTTATACTAGAAGAAGCGGAGTTTGTATTAATGATTTAGTCGGATCCAAAACTGTTGTAATAGACGGGAAACATTTTTGACAAGAGTTATGGAAGTCTAGTCATTTACAGGGCCCATGACCTGTCGTTCGATGATTTAAGTGGCCACTGCACACACTGTGCAACATTCACCATTCTGCTTATGTTCAAACATCCACATTTCCTCAACTCTTCCATCTGTTGACTTTTGTGAAGTACCCCTTCTTAAAAATGTTTTCCCTCTGTTGTAAAGATTTCGATCTGAATAACTCCTCAGGGAGGAAATCCAGCCAGTCTGCAAATATATGGACATACTCAAAACATTGGTGATTACGTCAAAAAAAATTTGATTAAATAATTTGTTTTAAATGATATTTGAAAACAATGTGAATAATGTAATTTTTTCCAAAGATTTAAAATACTAAGACTTATTGTCAACTATAAATTGTGAAGTTTGCACAACTTTAAATCGCTTAAATAACGATACCGCGCCCAAAATAAAATTCTCTTTTGTACAAAATAGATAGACTACTCCCACTGGATTTTCCTACGAAACATACATCCCCACACATAACGGTAATATCACGCACCACCATAATGTGTTATTTATAGACTTCATTAAAAATCTACCATAAACAAAAATGTTGACAGGAATATATTCACTTAGTGGACACTTTTATTTACAGGAATTTATTCATTATTATATACAATTTTGCCTTTGAAAAATATTCACATTATCAACAAAATTTGGACAAACTTTGAACATTGTCGATAAATCCACCCGGTCCAAGATAAAGTAAAATTAATGAAAAATTGTTGTCGGGCGTTGTCTAGTATGCGAAATAATTCAATCATATCAATTACCACACAATAATAAAGGCTACAGATTGTTTACTCCACAATCAGCTGTCAAGATGCTTGACTCACACGTGGAAAGTTCCTGGTTCGATTCCCTGTGAGAACGCAAAAATTAAAATGTTATTTTTCCTCAAACCTGGGTGTTCTATGATGTAATTCACCACTGTAATTGGGCCTCCTGGCCTGTTGTGGTGCAAAAAAAAACATCATCAGATGGAATGTGTTATAATTTTATTGATCGCTTTGACGAAGAAGTTTAGTGCTTTTTTATGTTTTAATTTATAGAAATGGACTATAAAACTTATCCATTTTTTTTTCTGTGTAATATTCACCGTTTTGCCTATGTTTAAACATCCACATTTCCTCATTTCTACCATCTGTTGTCCTCTGTGACTTTTGTTTTGTTATACTTCACAAAAGTTAACAGATAGAAGATTTGAGGAAATTTAGATATTTAAACATAAGCAGAATTGTGAATGGTACACAGTATGTAAAGTGGCTACTTAAACCAGCCAATGATAGATCACAAGCCCTGTATATGCCTAGACTTCCATATTCCCTTTTTAAAAATGTTTTCCTCTATACTGCAACAAATTTAGTAAAAATAATCTTTGTTTAAAAAATATATGTTTGATAAAACTGCATTAGTTTAAAAATAGCTGTAAAAAAAACATATTTAAATTAACATTTTACAACAGAGATGAAGAACATTTAAGAGAAGGTAATATAGAAGTCCAGGCATCTACAGGGCTTATGACCTGTCAATGGCTGGTTTAAGTGGCCACTTTACACACTGTGTAACATTCACCATTCATATTGTTAACATATAAATACAGAATGTCACCTCATACATACAGAAATTGTAAAAAGCATCATTCAATACTAGATTTGTCTGTTTTCTGCAAGATGGAGATTTTAGGGTGTGTGGTCAGGCAGACTTAAAAATCACCAAAAATATTTGAATACATAAATAAACTTTTTTTAAAGTTATATTATGAATTAAGCAGTTCGTAACAATTAAGTACTTTTACTTTTATTGAGTATATTAAATATAAAAAACAACAAATCTAGAAAAAAAAAGATTTTTTTAATTCATAAAATACTCTCCAATTAAATATTCCCTTTTCTTTTTCCATTTAAAATGATGTATTTTTCTTATGCGATTAAACCGTCATAACGCCAGACACCTAAGTGACTTAAATATGCATTTTTTACTGTAGCAATTGCGATAACAAACTTGTTAAAAATAACAAGTGGTAGTAAGGTAATCATTTCGCTGCCCTATTTCCTTTAAGTACAGCAAAACACTTGTTGATAATGCTATGCAGGTCATTCTCAGAGATATCTTTCTGCATCTCACTATCAATTAACACCCAGGCTATATCTCAAAACAATATGCCTGTAATTGGAAGTGCTACTGAATATGTGAATTTGATAGATATGAAAACAGTAATGATGAATATGTAGGTTTAGGCTTTTACGGGGCTTATAATATGTCGTTCGTTATTTTGAATGACCATTTTAAGCACTGCGTAATATTCACCACTCCGTCTAGTGAGGTCATCCCAGTATATGCCAAGACTTCCATATTTTATTCTTAAAAGTTATTAATCCAGTTTCAATAACTGTAATTTTATTTGTGGTTTATGTGGTTTTAAAATAATTTTTAATGTTTATTAGATTGCAGTCTACCTTTTTTGTGGCGTCTTGTAGAAAAAAATATTTTGTTGATTCCCCAATCATCGGACCACGCCGGCTCGGAAACTAATATGGATAAAGTGATTTATTAGTTTCGTTTTCCATTGTCAGTTTTTAGACAAAAAAAAATTACGGCGTTAAAATCAAAATAATTTTTATTATTCGAATGCTATAAAACCACTCTTACTTTTTTTTGTTTTGCTTACCTGCACTTAAATAATCATCATTTCCTTTGCGCAACAAATGGTGCATAGGGCACTGCATTGGTACACCTTTGCAGCGTGTCTTGATCATTTTTATACATGAAGGTAAGATAATCAGCCTTACGCTTCAGATACCAGTCCTGGGACTATGAAATATTATAGTGCAAAAAACACCGTTTTAAACTAATATTTCGTATTAACCATATCGGGAATCCAACCCGAGACCTCTTGCATGTTAGACAAACGCGCTGACCATTACACCATGAGGTCGCACTTAAATAATACCCGCTGTAAACTTCTTTTTTTTCCCCTAAAACTATAATAATTTTTCAAACACATTTAATTTTGTACCTTCTTACTTATATGCAGTATTTTTCTTTAGTAATAAAGCATATTATTTCATTTGATCTTTTTTTGAAAATTGTTGTTTATAAGACACTAACATTTGTTGTATGTCACATTAAAGCCCTCTGAGCGTAGGTAATAAATAAATAATATTATTTATATTATATTTCATGTGTATTTATATCCTCACAAGAAAAAAAAAGGGTATTTTTAATTGTTCTTCACACGAGTTACCCCAAATTAAGATACAATATTTATTTTGTAATTTATATTGTTAACGAAAAAAATATATACTTATACCAGTTAACTCGCGATTGACGGTCAAATCCAAAGATAATCGAGACTACTTAACTAGCATTACGAATTCTGGCAAATCGTACAATAGTGATGGGACAGTATCTATTTATGGGATAATGGAGCATTACTTATATTATTATCTCGTCTGAGACTGCTAAATAAGCTCATCTGTGCTAAATACCGCACCAAGAATAATATCTGCAGTCCATTTTGATCGGGAAAAGAAGAAATGTCGTCTCGATTGACGTCAATTGCGTTGTGAAATTGACTGCCGATTTACTCTGGGCCAACTGTAGAAATAATGTTGCTGTACCGACCTCCATACGATTTCTGAAGAAGTATTTATTGCCTTGTAAACATTTGTAAAAATCAGAATTAGGTCATTGCAATAATATCTCATTAAAATATTACCTTAAATTTTCATCCCTTCAGTCTACTACTTTCTTTATCAAAAATATGTCTTACTTTCAGGTAATACGTATTATGTAGACCATTTTGTTTCTTTTTTAATTTAGAAAAAGGAAAACGAATTTTTATTTCATGGAGCAGAAACATCATTCCAAATAAATCATTTGAAATAGGAAAAAAATGTTGTAGATTGCAAACTTTTTTCTCATATCAAATAAACATCATTATCAATAAAACTATCAATAAAACCAAGGTTTATTTTTTATTGATATTTTTTTTTACGTAACTACTTTTAAAAAACGACCAGTACACAATTAGATCGAGTAGATTCATTTTCTGTAAAATGAATAAAAAAAATTTTTGCCAATATTTACATGCAATTATTCTGTTTTTTTTATCAACTAAAAAATACAGTATCAAAAGCACATTTTGTCCGCTTAAATATAATATTTTGAGTTCAGCTCACGTTCTTTTTATTCACTAGAATTAATAGATAAAGACATAATCACTCAGAATAATAATTCGCTCATCGCTTATAGAGAAGCCTTTTTGTTTTATTGCACCTAATAAGGATGAATTTCACCCACAAAGTGGTCGTTTAAACCAGTCAATGACAGGTCATAAGCCTTTTAAATGTCTAGACTTTCATTTTCCTTCTCAAAAATGATTTCACTCTCTGTTGCAACAAAGTTAAATCTATATCACTTTTTTGTAATATTGGTAAAAGTGCTTTCATAGAAGTGTGATGGTTTGGTTAAGTACCAGCTCAATAGCAATCATGACTCAACGATTTTAGGCGTAGGTTACACGCTTGATGAGTTTTATATTTTGCCTTAAAAGCACACTGAACCTTGGGTTATTACAAGTTGTATTCAAGTACTATCCTCTCATTACTTTTTTGTTTTTATTTATTTATTGAAAATTTTACATACATATACATATACAAATACGTATGAGGTCAGGCATATTGCCTTAAGGCAATTTCTTCCTAGCTAAACAAACTGTTCAGTTTGAGAAAAAAAATAGTCGTTATATGGACATATTCTAGGTATATTAACAAACTTATACTTTTTTGTATACACAAAAATTGACTAAAAATCTACACTCTACTGTATCATCAATTGACTTACTTTTAATTATTTTACAGCTAGATAAAAATTAAACAACAATCACAAAATCAACAAAATAAATATGAAATCATTTCATGTAAATTATTTCAATTTCTTGATAGCAGCCATCGAGTCAAAAACGTTTGTCCAGAGTTCCGGTTCTTTTTTACACTCAGAACTGTATTATATAAATAAAGGCAAAAATCCTAATCACGATATCCTTTTGAGTGAAGATAAGTCCGTCTCGTCATGTATTTATTAATTTAAACACTTTATACTTATTTATAAACATATCTAAACATATACAGTTTGTATGCATATAAGGGTGGGCATTGGGTATATTGCCTTAAGGCAATTTTTTCCTACTTCTCGGTACCGCTCGATTTGATGAAATCAGTAGTTTAAGAACAAATTGTACACATATTATTAACATTTTCATAATAAAACAAAACAATGATAAAATTTTATTTTTTTTGGAAATATAAATTAACCAAACATCTACACTATACCATGACGAGAGGAGAGGGTAAAAATGGGATGAAAGAGGAAGGAGAAAGGAAAACGAAAATATTTACATATTTCAGTCGTGATTTTAATGTGAATAAAAAAACGTCTCTGACATTAGTGGGTAGATTATTCTACAATCGAGCAGCTACAACTGTCAAGAGGAGATAATAAATTAGTGGCAAATGGGCATTGAAAAAGTTTTTCGTTGCTAGAACGAAAAGATTGTCCATGTTGTGATAGAGGTTGAAAGAACTCTCTCAGATAAACATACAAAGTGAGATTATTCAAAATTACAATATTCATGGTTCTTGATACTCTTGGTACCAAAGACTCATGAATACCGGTTTAAAGATGCCCATTAAAAAGAAAATCGGTAATAAAGAAATATTTATCTATAGTTCTAACGTTTTACCGAAATATTATCTATATTGATAACTTCTTATTTTTTTTAGTAAAGATATTACTTAATCACATAACGAATTCGAACACGTTTTAAAAGTACCAAAACGCAAAAAAATACACTCCGCGGAACTGATTCCGTTGAGCGCCTGGCTAATATTGACGAAAACAATAGCTCATTAAAACAATGCTACCCATTTAATACAACACAAAGTGCAACTCACGCCCTTAAATGCTTGTTAAATAAGGTTTAATGCACAATATAACATTTAATTGGACTGATTTTCTTACTTAAATACGAAATGACAGCCGGTTTAGCGCAAATAATCGACTTTTTTGAAAACTACATGCTCTGGTTGAGGGCCAGAAGTAGTATCGAATATTTTATTATGTTTTTGCATTACTAGTAATTCAAAAGACAACTTTTTAGACCACTTTTATTTAAAAATTCGGAAGAAACAGTTATTTGCCCACCCTAATACACTTAGCTGTACTTCCATTTTGTCCCCTCAGAAATGTTTTCCCTCTCTATTGCAAAACATTGAAATACACGTGTAATTTGTCATTTCATTAACTACATACGAGTATATTTTGATCGCAACTTAAAATATCTATTAGAGAATAAACATTTAGGTATATAAATTCTAAACGTATTTTGATAAACAAGTGAACGTGTAGATTATGGCTCGCCATGTGTTGCTCCCAGACTCGTGTAGCATCATACCTTGGGACAAAGCCAAAATAACAGCAGACGTAAACATATGACAATCGGCAATGCAAATATTATCACACTACGTGGGCGATCAATCCAACATTCCGCTCCGGAAAACGATTAAAATAACATTTTTTTAAAAATGAAATATATTTATAATCGAATAATTTTAGAAATCAACATTTTATTTAAATAGTTTTATAACCACCTAATTTGCTAACTTCATATTAATAATTGAATAGATTATTTCCTTAAATTCCTTATAGTTTGTACCCATTTATTACTGGATTTTTAGTAGTAATAAAATAACATTAAATGTCTTTTTTTTAAATCATTTTCCTGCATAAAGTGCACCCATGTTGGTAAGAAAAGCAGAGGTCGACATTCGCAAAAATAATTCTGTATTTGAAAATTATTTTTTGCAAGTTTTAGAATCCAATCATAAACAAGTACTTTGGTACCTACTTACCAATGAAAATTTACACCATTTTTTTAACATTGAGCCATTTATCATTATAAAGTAAACAATATTTTGAGTTTGTCCAAATTTTTGTAGACAAGGACTGGATTCAACTCCCTGCGGAGCTGTTTATATTAACATATTACAACAGCGATGAAGAACATTTAAGAGAAGGTAATTTAGAAGTCTAGGCGTCTACAGGGCTTATGAACTGTCAATGGCTGGTTTAAGTGGCCACTTTATACACTGTGTAACATTCACCATTCTGCCCATATTGGAACATCTATATTCCTTCAATTCTTTCATCTGTTGATGTTTGTGAAGTTAAATTTGGACAAACTCAAAATATTGTTGATAAATTACCTGGTCCATGAAGAAGTATAGAAATTGAAAAAATAACATTTTCAGGCGTTGCCTAGTACGTAGGTGAAATAATTCAATTAGATGAATCTAACCCGCATAAATAAAGGTTTCAGCTCTTTCCTAATTGAAGGAATATAGATGTTCCAATATGGGCAGAATGGTGAATGTTACACAGTGTGTAAAGTGGCCACTTAAACCAGCCATTGACAGTTCATAAGCCCTATAGATGCCTAGACTTCTATATTACCTTCTCTTAAATGTTCTTTATCGCTGTTGTAATATGTTATTATAAAGTAAAGTTTTGTAAGTATACTTAATAATTTTTAATCTTAAGAGGAAACGTGGTCTGACTTTTCTTCACACAAACGTATTCTTGTATTTTCTCCCTGGATCATGGCACTTGAACAGTGATTTTTTTACGCACTATGTGTATTTACCATTAGCGTATCCCTATTTCTTTGTTCTTTTTTATTAATTGTTAAAAAACATAAAAAATAATGAGAAGTAGAACCTTACGAAAACCTATAAAAATGACCAGTTTTAATGGCTGTCTTTGGGCGCCTGTTATGCAAAATATGATAAATATTTTTAAAATTCAAAACGTTCAAAACAAAATTCAAAAAGGCACCAATTCATTTAGTTTTATTTTGGAACTTTGCCTTAAAAAAAACACATAATCGGTTCTGTTTTAAGATATGGAAAACGGGACAGCGAAATGTTGATTTTGACAAATTTAGTACGGCATAAAAGGTCCGACATGAAGTTGTCTTTTTTACACAGTATTGATGAAGCATCTGCAAGACAGTGACAAAAAACAATGTTCAAATACGTTTTTATCAAAGTCCCTATCACCGTAAAATACTAAAATCTAGAAATAGCAAAGCATTGCCGGGTTCAGCTCGTTTTATAATAAAGAAATAACTGTTTTTGTATGTACCACTTATTTTTTTAAATAAGACTTTTGCTTAAATTTATTAATTTGTTAATAATATTTAAATTGTTATTTACAGCCTTTCTAATTTGTAAAATTTCTAAGTTATTTAGTATAGTCCTGTTTTGAATATGTTCCCTCTCCCTAAATGAATATTTCACAGACTGGGATTTAAATTGATTGAACATGATCAATTCGCCGAAATGATTACAAAACTTATTGAAAGCCTTGAAACTACTTTTGGAAGCCACCAGATCTGTATATCTGACAGAACCTATAACAGGGCCACGTACAGTAATAAGAAGCTCTATTTGGTAATCATAAAGAGGAAGAAAGTGGCAAAATCTCAGAATGTGTTCAAAAGATTAATCAGGATATCCGCAGCAGCACGAATGGGAATCAACAATATTGAAAACAAATAATTTGTCATTAAATTTACCATGACCTGATAAAAACTGCGTAGTTCAGTGATCGGGGATAACCCAAGATGGTTTTAAGCGCTGACAAATTAAAGGAGAAAAAAAGATAACTCTCCCTGAAGGGGAAGATTCCCATTGCGATTGCCGAGCATCAAGATGAGCATTTAAAGACATTTTTTCATACCCAATTTAGACATTCCTTCAGTTGCAGTTGGGAGTAAACGGACGCCACCAATAACAGAGGAACGCTTTCTTTTTGCTTGCAAAAGCAATGAAACATATCACTGGTTATTTCGAATTTGAAGACGAAAGTATCCTTCGTCTTTTCTTTCTATAATAAATTACAATGAGCTTCCACCAAAAATTTTCAGTAACAAACTTGAATATTGATTTTAGTTTGTACTCTACTCTCATAAAACGAATTACGAGTGTACCATAAAATTTGAATAAAACATTTTCCTAGTGTTACAATCGATCTCGTTTTTTGGTTAAAGTTGCCGAATGGGTAAATTTTCATCTAAATAAGAGTGTTACGAAAAATTTCACTAATTCGCCAGTTTTATGAAAAATATTTAAAAATATGTACAGTAATAAAAATTTATGTTTGAAGCAATAACATTGTGGTCATTTATTATAATAATACAAGTTACGTATGCCTTGATAAAGAAGCTTGTGTAGCTTTGAAACTGGTCGGAAGAAAAAAAAAGTTGTTAAAAACCAAGTTGTTTTAAAGTTATTTTTTTACAAGTGCTTACAATGCTTAAAGTAAATGATAAAAAACGTATCAGTGAAGTGGTTAAACGTATATATATATATATTTATTTATTTTTCACAAATGTAAAATAAACGTGTTTAAATATGAGTAGATTTAAATTTACCTAAATGTTGAACGTCCATCTCCAAGACTAATAGTCAGCGCATTTGCCCATCATGCAGGAGATCTCAGGTTTGATTCCCGATATGATTGACATTAACATTGATTAAAAAATGAGTTTTTTCACGTAATATTTTATAGTCCTAGGACTGGCATCTGAAGCGAAGGACTAATAATCCTACTTTTTCTCTTGCGGGGCCTTATCAGGTCCCCCCGATGTTGGCGATCACTACAACGAAATCACCTTGGCCCTGCTCCGACAAAACTGGACAAAACTGCTTATTGGATGATTCCTAGGAAAAGATGACCAACGTGGTTTCCTACTGCCTTCTCTGGTGGATTTTTCTATCGGGGTTACCTACCCTTGGCTGGTTGGTTCTGGTTTGGAGGCGTCAGAAACACTTTTCATCCTCTCGCCATCTGCTGTGATCACACAATTATGCGTGTGATCCTATTGCCCGAGGTTCGCGACGTGGACGCCGACGAGTTGGACTAGTCAGCAGTGTTTCCGGTGAAATGCAACAGGGCGTTCGCACCATTTTATAGAATCACACCCTCCAACAAGATGTGACTCACTGCGACCCTACTGACGGTTCGAACCCCATCTTACCTTTATGTAATGAAAATTATGAAGATACGCTGCTATCGGTGTATCAATTCAATGTCCTTTACACAATTAGGTGCGGATGGGGTATTATTATTTAACTATTTTTAATTAAAATCATAACTTCATAACAGTTGATTTGTTTATAAAAAGTATAATTTTTTGTATACAAAAATACAAATTAACATAAAAATATTAATATATTATAAGAAAAATAATATATTTATATATAAAACTACGCATATAAAAAAGTGGTTTTGGTACATAAAATAATGTGGCGCAAGTATCTTTTACAAATTCTCAGTATTTGACATTGTACTCGTAACATATGTATTTGGAGATGATTTGAATTCACAGACTCAAGTTAAATATATCAAGATAAAATGTACAAATATTCATTTCCTATTCTGTGTATACGCGGTGTGTTGAGCGACAAAGATATTTCTTTACGATATTACCTTAAAAAAAATAATTCCGCAATTATATTATATTTTACACGGTATTACTAATGCACTCACGAGTACAAATATTTTTCTCGTGAGTTAAAAGGGTTGCAAAATGACTCGGCCAGTTGGTCGGTTGAAATGAATTAGTTTGCGCATAAGAAGCTCACGTGAGAACAAATCGTGCGCATAATAATAATTTACCACAATTAACAGCGTGAGTTAACTGGCACTAGGTCACAGCCAACGTCTAATGAGAAAGCTTTCGAGACAGCTTTTTGTACTCTGTTCATGAATCGTTTAAAAGCTCTTTGCGATTCACGCATGCTATTTAAATAAAACACTGATTTAAATAACTGTGTATTTAAAAAAATCTTTTATTATGTTTTTACAATGATCGATACGATTTTATTAAATGCCTTGCCTCTGGCGCTCTAAAACTTTATCGATAACATATTATCAAAACTTTTTTGTTATTTAATGAACCTATAGTTTAAACATTAAATATAAACATTTATGATCTTTTGTTTAAACAATATATATATATTAATTTAAACTTTAAGTTCATTAAGTTCAAAAACACATGACCTTTGGCGGACTTTAAGCTTAAAGAAATATCTTTTAGCCTACCAAAAACGCACTCGTGAAAAATTTTCAAAATTTGTTGTTCAATAATATTATTTTATAATTATAGCATTTTAAATTAAAGCTGTTTTTTTTATTGGCCAGATAGAGCTTAAACATGTACATTTTTTTTATTCTCATTATACGCGTTTTATAATGAGAAATGTGATTATTATTATTATTTATAAAAGATTCAACGAATCTCTTATAATCATTAATAAAATTATATTTTTAAAACAAAAATAACAATTATAAAATAAACCTATCGAACGGATAAATTCTAATCAACACCACAATTTAGATCAAAAAACTAAAATCAATAAATTAAAATTAACAATCACGAATCTAATGCCACGCTATCTTGTCCTGCAAATATTCTTCGACTCTATATTAGCTCTTTCCAAACAGGCTGTGCTTGGGTTTGGGGTGTTATAGAAAGGGGGTTTGGGATAAAAAAGGAATAAAAATGAAAAGAACTTTGAATTCTAAGGATATACGAGTAAAATGATTTCGGGTGTTTTTTAAAAGCAACCAAGGAATATGCATTTTTTATATGAAGATGCGGTTTATTCCAAAGTCTGACACCTTGAAGAGGAAAAAAATTGTTGAAAAAAATTGTGGTATTTTGCGGAACGAAATGTGTTCTTTCCTGTAAAGAGCAAATATAGGCCATGATCAGAAAGGTAAATGAAATTTTCAGCTTTATATTTTGGTGCACACGGGTTGTTAAGACTGTTAAAAGAGAGAGATTATCATTAATCTCAACGTACACTTAATTATTAACATTATAATAAATGTGTTTTTTTCTTTTTTACTTAAATGTATACCAGTCCATATCTTTTAACCTTTTTAGTGTAGTTTTTAAACAAATCTGATTTATGAATAATTTTAATACGGTTGCGTGATAATGTTTTCTCCGAAGGATAAATTCAAGACTAGATTTTTTTATTCTAGGCCTAGAAATGATATTACGTCAATTTTATTTAGGTTAAAATTTACGATGTCCTTAAATGTCTCGATTCATATTATGCAATACTCTATTTCGTGGGTAGTCAATTTTATCTGTCTTCTATAAATTTGCGCGAATTCGTGTAACTTTTTTATACTCGTACATTGTGGTGAAGGCAAAACATTTTTGTATGTATATATTCAGTAAACATCTTAAATCGCATCGTGCACGCAGCTCCCATTGACTGGTTGAAAAGTTATGGGATAATAAACAGTAAATATGAATAGCTTACAATTCGAAGATTTGTTTACTATTTCAACTTTGTTGAATAAAAACCTCGTTTAGTCCGTATATTTATTTACATATGAGCAGCTTTGTGATCCCGTGGTTGTATTGCAGATTTACAAATCAAAAGTCCTATGCTGAATAATTCGTTTTTTTAATATTTTTTTTTTATTTGAAAATTTATTCATCAACCCTTACGGAGTATTATATTTATTTTACTTTTTTTTTGTTTTCATACTCTATTGTTGATAATAATATTTTCTTTCTTATACATTATTTTGTTTAATTTTGTCTGGTAGTTTATTGTATAATTTTAGTCCCGGGTTTATTAGTCTCGACTGTCCTTGTCTCGTTTAAGAAGGTTGCATATGATATTTTTCTGATATTCTCGTATTGTGTATATGTTTACTATACTGTTTTTCAAGTTTTAGTTCTTCATCTACAATTACATAAGAGGCTTATTTGTGTATAAATTGTAAGGATTCTAGTTTAAAGGGTTCAGTAATATTTAATTGCTTATTTAGTTTAAAGAATTCTTAAGTTGCTGTTAGATGGGAAAGGTCATAACAACCACCTAAAAAAAGATACAAATTTTTTAAAAATACTACCCTGAACATAAAACTCATGTTTATCGAACGTAGTTATGTAAAAAGCAGCCAGCCATAGAAAAGTGAAACTGAGATAATAGCATTTTTGTGAAAAGAATGAATAATTTAATCTACAAACCGTTTTTACTTTGACAAATGGTAATTAACGCGTATGTAGTGAAAACATTTTTTTTTTTCATGCTACAAAAAAACAATTTTGTATTTGACCAGTTTTTATAATTTTTCGTGTCTAGCTGATCACACAACCTAAAATGTGCATTTTGCAGAAAACATCGAGCCCAAGTAAAACTTTTATGTATCATTGTGTAATTAATTTTGTTTCATATAATTTTTTTTTTGATAAATATTATTAATAACATGTTTTTTTTCTATACAATCTACTTTTATATTTTTTGATTTTATAGCTGTAACTTTCCAAAAAAAATCAAACTCTTAATTTGACATAATAACTTTATTGTGTCCTAAAGGAGTTTTAGTGGGTTTTTTTTAATCTGACTGACAACAAAACCTAAAATATACATTTCGCAGATAACAGGCAGATCTCATATTAAATAATACCTTAATCAAACTTTGAATGTATGAGGTGACATTTATTAAACATATTGAAAACTAGATTTCTAGAGCTATCGATATCAGCATATAAACCGTAAAAATATTTTAGTGCTGTGGGTGTTTTCTGCAAATTGAAATATGCCGTTTTTGTGATCTACACTATTTTCAAAAGGTGATTATCACCGTTTTTTGTATGAAAGAGGCCTGGCTGTTTTTAGCGGAACATATAATTAACATTACTGCGCCCGATAACTACATTCAATATTAAATTCGTATCTTTTTCTTTTTTCCACATTGACGCATAATTGAAGCATGTGGTCATCACCAGCCACCTCCAAGACCCTATCGCTAGCCAACGCTTTCGCCTTTTTTCGCGTCCCTTAATTTTCCTGAAAAAAGTCGAATTATAAATTGATAAATTAATTTTCTTTCACACTGGACTTGCCAAAAAAAATACAGATTTTCGCACACGACCCACTAACATGAAGAAGTAATAAAACATCACAAAATAATATATAATCTAATATTCACAAAAAATAAATATTGGGTACATAAAAAAGTAATAAAAAAATAAAATATTTTATTTACAAAACATTCATTTCAAAGTTTATCGTTATGTTAAATCACTGTTTTGACTATATCCGATTGTTTGCCGACTGGCTTGATTTCCTCCCGAGGGAGTTATTTAGATCTAAATTTGTTACAATATAGAGGAAAAATATTTTTGAGAAATTGGCTGGTTAAAGTGGCCAATTTGCCTACTAGGCAACTCCTGAAAACAATTTTCTATTTTTTTTTAATATTTTTTTTTTAATTTGCAAATAACTCCCTAGGGAGGAAAGCCAGCCAGTCCGTAAGCGTTTGGATAAACCTACTTAAAATTAAGTTGAATTAACTAACTGGTAAATAAAAAAGTATAAAAAAGGGCAAGTTGTTTTCAGGCGTTGCCTAGTAGGTGAATTGGTTCAGCCGGATGAATCTGAACCACATGATAAAGGTTTCAGCTATTTTTCTTCACAAAAGTCAACAGATGGAAGAGTTGAGGAAATGTGGATGTTCAAACATGGGCAGAATGCTGAATGTTACACAGTTTTGTAGTAAATAACTGAAGTATTATAAAGTTAAACAGCGATTTTTTTACTCTTTGTGGAACGAGGCATGTAGTTCTTAACATAATACGATAAAATTTCTTGGTTGAGTTATGTTATTTTGTTTTATTTGACCAACGAGCGCTTTTTCTTAAGTAAACTAGGACTATTTTACACGTTTTTGAAAAATAAGAAAATAAGGTAAATATTTGTTTTTTAATCAGAAAACAAAATAACATCCAATTAGCAAAACAGTTTAGTTTATTGCTGGGAATGATTGTTATTAGACTCTAATTGAGACTAAAATGTTGTAAACAATTTACCAGCCCTAAAAATGCATACTTAGGCAAAAGCGCTTGTTGGTCAAATAAAACAAAGTATGATTTTTTATATTTAAAAAAATCCGTTTTTAATTACTATCAAATAAAAAAGTACCTTCTAAATTTATTCAAAATATTTTCTTTTCTCCTTTTATGTATATAGTTTAAAAAAAATAGAAATATACAATAGTATAAAAAATTACAAAAACTTAACCGTGGGATTGTATTGATATATTTATCGAAATCAATAACATGGAATTTAACCAAAAAAAATCAACAAAAACATCAATATTTTTTTCGTAATGCGATCCGATAGGACGCTTTTTGTGTTAATACCCTCCACTTTTGATAGTTAAAATTCACGTTTACTAATCAGTTTATGTAATCCTTTTCAATCCTTGGAAATGGGAGTTGCGTTGGTGAAATATAAACCCACCTATGCTATTATTTCATAACTTATATAAATGACCACCATCCGTCTTGAGCGGAATAATTCTAGCATTAAATACATTACCATAAACCCTTGGCATTTATGTAAATGTATGTAATAATTGGCGCCATTAGAATAGCTGTTAGACCAGGAAACAAAATTTCCTTTTTTGTTTAGACTTATTTATAGTAAATATAATATGCAATGCGTCAGCATAATATTAATAAAACATAACCTAGAAAATTTATTCAGTTTCTTATCAAATCCTCTCCGTTTTGTTTTATATTTTTTTTAATCAACACATTTATTTGATGTGTAATTCTTTATTAGTGTTTTAAACATGGCTAAGTCGGACATTTTTTTGTGAATATATGTATACATTGCAAGATACGGCTGCGAGACAGACATTGCATAGATTTGTAAATATTATTAATTGGTTGTCCAGTTGTTGATTACAATTGATGGTAGTGTAATAAATGTTATATTTGTATTCTTGAATAATATGTATGCTTCCACATTCCACTATCTTATTTTATATCCCAACGCAACATAGGGCTTTTGGCCTCATGGATTTAGGGATACGTTATTATTTTTTTCTGGTACGTATCCTTGTATAAATAAATATATCTACTATGTTTTGAGTTAATCCAAATTTTTGTAGACGATGACCCTAGGGAACTGTTAATATTAACAACATTACAACAGACATGAAGAAAATTTTACAGAAGAGAATATAGAAGTCTAAGAACTATAGGGCATATGACCTGTCATTGGCTGGTTTGCGTGGCCACTTTACACAATGTAACATCACCATTATTCCTATATTTGATTATCTACATTCCTTTAGCTCTATAATATGTTAACAATTGGGAAATTAAAGAGCTCAAACCTTTACTGTTGTGGGTGAGATTCATTTGATTGAATTATTTCGCCTGAAAATATTTTACAATTGATATACTTCTTCTTGGACCAGGTGGATTCATGAGGCAGCATAATGAATGTTACACAGTGTTTAAAATAGCTACTTAAACCAGCCAATGACAGGTTATAAGACCTGCGGATGCCTAGACTTATTTAATCCCTTCTGTGAAATGTTTTGCATGCATGTTGTACTATGTTAAATAAATATAAATAGAAAAGGTGGGGTGGAGAATTATGGGAGACAGTATTATTATGTATTAAAGTTTTTTCTGGGTGTAATTTTGTGTATTTCTAAATGACTCATTATTTTAGTTTTATATGTAACAGAAGATAAAAGTTCAATTTTGTACTAAACTCGTTTGTGTTGTAATAATGTGGATTTAATTTATTGTAATATATACACTGCTTACATTCCTTTGACATTATACTAAAATTAAAAATATATCGAAAATCTTAGATTGCGAAACAACAGAAATATTTAAAAAAAAAATTAAATAACATTTTCAAACATTGAAAAAAGGCTAAGAATTATTTCGCAGGTAAATCAATTAAGTCAGACTCAATTTACGAGTATATAGTTTACTCAGAACCAAATATATCCGCCTTATCATCATGCTTATAACTATATTTGTGGAGTCTGGAGATAAGCGAATATCTGTAGTAGACTACCTGTTAAGACTCAAGTTTTAAATAAAAATGATATTTTTTGCGTTCAACCATTCCTCAAGAATTAAGGATTTAACGATGACTCTAACTAACATGTAGATTTATTATTCTGGGTAAAAACTTTTTTTTGAAATATGCTAAATGAATGTATTTTGTATTACATTTGCATATTTTTTTGATAATTTTGAATTTGGTTGTGTTCCAAAATCAATCGACATTAGTATAATTTTGTTTTTAAAGTGTCATTTTTGATAATCAATTGAATTTTTTTCTAGTATCCGGTGTTCTCCAAACATCTCCGATAGCAGTGGGTTTACACTTGACCCGGATTACAACAAAAATTTACCACCAGGTGAGTTTTATCAAATTTGATTTTATAAAATATACTGTGTAACAGTGGTGAGCTGTGATTTTTTTAGATGTAATCTACAAAAAATTATCATTTATTTGTACCTACATATAAGTGTATAATATATTTTCTTAAGTTACATAATTATAAATGCCTATTTTTTGTGTGGTTCTGTGAAAATCAACTCAAACAACAATTATTATTAACTTCGCAATATGCGTAGCTTTATTCTACACTAATTTAATACTACACTTTTTCAAATGCTTATTAAAAAATACCACAATAACATTCAGCAGAAATTTCCATTGTGATCAAAATGTTAACACTGAGCACTGGCCGATTTCTTTTTAATAGAATAAAACCAAAAACGGCAACTTCAAACGCCACATGTCCTATGTGACACATAATAATATATCAACGGTTCCATATCAAAGAAAAATAGTCCTTTCGAAATAATGTTCCTTAATACACTATATCTGTTTGTTTGCTAAAAATATGTATGTAGAACTGTTGATTTCCCAAATAAAATAAAATAAAATAAATAAAAATACTAGTTTCCAAATGGAGAATCTTCAAATAATATTTGTAATCTGCAAGCTTGTTTTAGTACAAAAAAACCGCGACTGTGTTAAAGATGTAAAATATAGTGCACTTTTTTTTACAGGGGAATAAACTGAGGTAACAGCTAGTGTTATCGTTCAATGAGAACGGCTGGGCGCAGGGCGCACTTTTTATATATATATTTTTTTAATAGGAATATATAATTGGTGGTAGTGATATTTAACAAATAACAATTATTCTATTTCTTTTCTCATAAACGTAGTTATTATGAAACATTATTATTTGAATTTAAATATAACGGTAAACTGTCAATAATCGCTTATTTAGATGATTCGCCCATGCTATATAATAATAATATTTTTTATTCCAGCTCGATTGGGCAACCCAACCAGACATAATCATATACTTTAAATAATTAGCTTCATATTTAGTTAATGTACCTATACTGGGTACTTATAATATGAATAGTTGGGTATTACGGCTGAAAAAAAGTAATAATATATATATATATATTTATCTATTATTATTTTACTCCTAATTGAAATAAAACCTAACTTAAAATTTTATGTACCTTTATTATAACATTGTTTTATGGAATGTGTATCATAATTAGAGAAACGATTAAGAGACAAAATACATAATTTTATTCTAGAATTTCCATAATTAGTTCAAAAATCTTTTTTCAGACAATTTTAAGCCTACATCTTTTTTTTTAAATTGTCCCTAATCCTTGTCGGTATTTCTCAGATAATCTTTTAAAATCCTCAAATCGCGCTATCTTAACATACCCGGTAACCGTAGTGTAATGGCTATGATGCTTGATTTACACACGAAAGATTGAGGATTCCATTCACGGTGAGAGCACAAATATTAAATGTGATATTTTCAGGACTGGATGTCCACTGTAGTTTGGCTTTTTAGCCTGTTAAGTTTCAAAAAAAAGGAAATACAAATACCAGTGTTACCATTTATTTTAAGCTAATCGCTTTCAAGCTTTGCTTACATTTAATATTTCGTTCATATGAGTATTAAATATAATTACATCAATAGTAAAGAGTGTTTACTCAAATTTCCCCCTAAATTCAAAAGAAAGCATCCATTTTAATAGCAATATCGTTTTTGCGAGTCTAATGTTTTTTATCAGAACACTGTGCACACTCAGAATAACAAGAAGATGCATCGTATCAAATTTGTTTTTGCTTTTAAACTTACTGTGTTTTTAAGTATTGTGTGTCATATTTATTTTTCAGAAATAGTATTCTTTATATTTTGATCAGATTTGTCCAAATTTATTAAAAAACTGCTCACAATACGGTTTTTTTTAAATAATATATAGCCTTTTATAAATATATGTTACTTTATATTTTAGGCGGCCTCCATAGTATAGTGGTCAAGATGCTTGACTCACACATGGAAGGTTCCGGGTTCGGTGAGAACACAAAAAATAAATGTGATTTTTCTCAAGCCTGGATGTTCTGTGATGTAATTCACCACTGTAATTGGGCTTCCTGGCTTGTTGTGATGCAAATTTTTTTTTTTTTTTAAATCAATGACGAATGATAATATTTTTATTAAGCTATTTATTTTAGCGTTAATTTAGCATGAAAGGGCAAAACAGCTTTAAAATTCCTAACTGCTGGCCCTTACATATTGTAGAATATGTTAAAATAGCTGTAGGTAATAATACTTTATCGGTTGGCAGTTTGTGCGCCTAATGTTTTCTTTGCCCGCAAACGGCCTAGCATACAGATACACTGATTGCAAAATTAAAGGCGTCCTTCATAAACACAAGTATTATGTTTATGAAGAACGCCTTTTTGTGTGAAAAATGAGTAAAATTAAGCGTGGTATTTTCGTTCCAGAATTCTTTATATTATCATAATCCTCTTCTTCATCGTGCTGTTCAATGCTAAGTGCTGAGTTCTTAAGGAATATCAGGCACTAAGTCTATGATACGCCTCCATTCCTCCTGGTTCTAGGTCAAGTTAAAGGCATTGATCAATGAGGACCCAGTTAGTTCTTTTGTTCGGTCAGTCCGTCCTGCTTACTTAACCCATGTGATAATTTCAAAACACTGTTGTGAAAATAGAAAAATTTTTTTTTCGTCATTACGCGTAATGAATAAGAAGGCCGTTTCAATTCACTGAAGACATTGGAAAAGAATGCAATGAGGAAGTTCGGTGCTATGAGAAATTGGACAAAAAAAATGTTTTCTTATGCACAGTTAAAATTAGAGCATTTAATTGTAGGCGAAATTTTTTTGAAAAGGTATGAAAAAAAAAATTGTTTTTATAAAAATGAACTACTTTGAACGACGTCACTAGTTTTCTGAAATCAACCAATGACACGGTGTTGATATATATTCTGTTACCGGAAAGCCAACCCACCAATCTGAACAACTCACTTTAGAGAACTTGTGACCTCACAAGTGAAGTGATATTTAAAATCACAAAACTTTTTAAAATCGTAGCGCTGATTATACGAAATACAAAAATATGTATTTCAATATTATTTGTCGTAGTCTAATAGTTTTTCAACAAGTTATTTTTTTTTTTAAAACACTAAATTTCCTCATTGAAGGATTTTTTAAATTCATTTGAAGTCATTTTAAAAATTGATATCTATTGTGCGTTATAGGAGTGTTAAGATGTTTGTTTAGTTAATTTGAAAAAATACTTCATTACCCAATAACAAAACGTAGAGGTATTTAAACATATTTTTGATTGATTAAATTTATTTTTTTTGATTCTAGCTTTCAGTTAAAATTTTATATATTTTTTCGGAATTTAAGATTTCGGTATATTTTAAAAAGCTGTTGAGAATAATAGGTAACTTCAGTGTTTTTATTATTTTTATTACTGAGCTAATGTTTTTTTAGCTTTATTTTGATATGTTATGCTTTTTCAAACATTTTAATTTACAAATCCCAGCTCTTATTCTTAAATGTGACGTCACCATTTTTTCGCAGTTGCATTACGAAAAACAGTTTTTTTTTAAGTAAGTGATTATGATTGGCGAATAAGTTTGTAAATGATTGCAACATTAGAAGTGTAAATATTTTTAATTTATTGTGTTTTTATCGATTTTTGTAAAGTTTTCCATCCATTTTAGAGAAATTTTTCCTGTAAAATTAAATCTTTGCCCAAAAAAACATATTACAGTAGCCATTTCTAAGTATGCGGAATAATCTTTTCTTTTCGAAACACGCAAGTTACATATAAATGAGCTGAGTTTAATTTAGTCCTATTTACCTTTCTTAAAATCATGATTATCTTTGAAGTAGGTACTTTTAAAATGGTGGTTTATTTGACACGGATGGGAAGTTTGTGTTGTACGGAAGCACAAAGGAAATGTTTATTCTACATTTTGCGTGTCTTGAATGCTCTTATATCGCAATAATTCATTCACACTTCTTAAAGAACAGTCCACTCCAAAACTGGGCTCGAAATAGGTGAGAGCTTTAAATGGGACACTGGTATTAAAATAACACGTCTTACAAACTCATAAAATTGATGTATTTTTTCAAAACCATTGGAAACATCACAAGAAAAAATTATATCAAAAAAATATACTATGCACTTTGCCAATCTCATTTAGAATATGGACTAATAGGAGTTCGCTGCAGCTACACATCATAAATGAATTTTTAAATTACAAAAAGGTATAATCAATGTTGTTCTCAAGGTATCAATAAAAATTTCATTTAAAGAATTTATAAAGATTTGTAATGTGCCTGAGATATACCTAATATACGCTAAGATTATCCAGCAAGACAGGTTCGGAGATGGACATCGTCATCTCCCTTCTCATGTTCATAAATATATACCAAGTGCAAGAAAAAGACAAAGGTCCGAGGATTATTTTTCTGGCAAATGAAAAACAATGATTTGATTAATCCAATTTCCAGAAAAAAAAAATCGTTTTTCACTCCAATATCCACTGTCGCTGTACTGGCACCTGAAATGTAAGACTAATCACTTTATCTTCATGTAATAGGTGACCAAGATACATATACTATACTGCAATTAGATTGTCTTTGCGCCACTGGGTGCGAGTAAGTAAAAGTCAATCAAACTTCAAAAATTAAGATGCCTGCTTAGGCAAAAACGCTTGATGGTCATAAAAAACTAATTAAAGAAGTTTGGTTGATACTCAGTACAGTATAATTATATCCCGATTACACTCAGTGCTACATAAACAAATCTCGATCGTTGAATGCGTAATCTCACATTTTAAATCCAGTCCAAGAATCATAAAATATTTCAGCGGAACATTACAACGAAAACATTACAGTTAATCGGTTTATAGTCCCGTGGCTAGTGTTGCGGACTCACGGATCAGAGACCTGAGTTTTGAACTTCACTCTACCCCAACTTGATTCCCATTTCATAATAGTGAATTATTTACAACTCGTGGAAAATGGCCCCGAAAATCGAAATTTTTAGGTTTTAAGAACGCAAATACTTCTTTAAATATTATTTTATTTTTATTATTACATTTAAAAATTAACATTCCATGTCTACCCTACCGGGATCAAACCCAAGACTTCAAGCATGATTGGCAAACGCTCTAGCGAGTACATCCTAAAGCGGACTTACTTCCACTTAATTTGGTTTTTTGTGATTTTTTTTCTGAGAGTCGAAAACATTCGATTTAACACTACATAATAAACATAAATATCTACTTTTAAAATGCGAAAGTTCGTGCTAAAGGGCTAACGACCAATTTTATTCTCGACCGGAAACCCAACCAACAGTTAAAATATGTTTTCTAAAGGTAATGGAGAGAACACTTAAGTTATATGAAAACTAGTTTTTTCGGGGATAAACATTTGGCCTTTTTGTAACATTAAATCGACTTAAGAAAGTCCGGATTAATCGTTTAAGTATATTGTAAATTGTTAATGGGCGGGATTTATTCTGTAGTAGTGTTGTCTGTGATAAGTGCTATACCAATCACTCTGGCCATTAGGGATAAGTAATTCATTTAAATCCAAATGCTGTGGTTTGTGTGTTGTTGTCTCGTGGGTAATGTCGTGGACTACGAATCAGGGAGTTTTCTCTAGCACAACTTTTTTCTCATTTTCTAAAACCCTTATTTAAAACTGAAAGAAAATGGTCATTGGATTTAAACGTTTGGATAAGGACCTAAATATTTATTTTAATAGAAAAAATCTGTCCTCAGCTCTATGCTATTAGCATAAATAAATACAGCTTTAGGACATTAAAAAATCATTAATAATTGATAAAACACATATTTTGAGAAAAATAAAAAACACGGTGTTGCAAAGAAACAAACCACCACACCGTTTCATGGATTGGCAGAGAGAATCGAACGCCATAATACTCTCTCTTTCCATACTAACCTCACTTTCTCCAAGTTCATACATCTTCTGAATGGGGTGAACGTAAGAAAAATGCTTGTTAAATTATGTTTAAACTGCAATAGTTCATTGATCCTGCATGTCACCTGAAGTGTAGTGCGGATCATCTTACTTTTATGTAACATATAATCGAAATGCGGTGCATTTGAGTTATCAATGCCGTGTCCTTTGCCTCATCCTCGGGGGACCACTGGTTAAACCTGAGGATCTTAAAGAACTCGCCTCATATCTAATAGTTCTATACTTTACGGATCAGGGCTTAAAAAGGGAGATTTATCAAAATGAGAACTCTCGCTTTCCACACAGTAACCAGGCTCTTTATAAATCTGGGTTTGGGGGGTGAGAACTTTTCAATGGGACCCGTCGCAATAGATCTTCATAGGTCGCAGTGTCATCAGGAGCTTGCATGGCATTGACCCCCTCCCCCCCATATAAGAATAGGAATAAGAACAATGCCCCACTGAGAAATGGTGATGATGCAGTCATCGAGTCAAAAACGCTCGTCTAGGATTCTGATTCTTTTTTCACATGCAGAACTTCAATAACAACATTTTTGGTTTGGATAAAAGTCAGAATTGATTTTTCCGAGAAACATAAAAAGAACAACGTGTTTCACATAATTTGCCCTTATTTTCACACGGGCAATCTATCATCTCACCACGGGGGTAAAATAGAGGTGTAAAAATAGACCCGTTGGTTTTGATTTTGACGAATATGTCGCAATGCGTTCATAACTATGCAAAAGGTATTTTAATAAATTATTCTGGATCAATTCTGTGGCATTTGGGTATAGAGGTGCAAGTCAATTTAAGATGATTGTGCAAAAGAGCTATTTAATGTTTCTATTTTCAACACAATTTTGGGTGCTATTTATGGGTAAATTTTTAATTCGTAAAATTAAGAATAAAACAGGTGGAGCGACACAAGTTATATTGTGTTCCATCTCATATTTGCTCGTTTCGTGTTGTTAAAGGTAACACTTATAGAAGTTGCACGTGTACACGTTCCTGTTTAACTAATAATACATTTGAGTTAACCAATTTTCTTATTAAAATAAATGAGTTTTTCACCCATCCTTGTGAAACTGCGTACCTACCTTCGAGATGATCGAAATCTTTACCATGCGGTAATAACTCTTCACAGAGTGTCAAGCATCTGTTTTTTCAATGTCCATATTTCAGTTTGTAACGCCATATTCTTGAAGCAGAATACAGGAAAGATGGAATACCCCTGAAAGGTCGTTTACATTTAGACAAAACAATGCTCGATCATTGGACTCGACCATTGTCAGCGTGTAAACAGCCATTTTTAGGAGAGGACATTGTTCCGACATATTGTCACGGAGATAGACGGACAGGCTATCTCCGCGGAACAATGACACCCTCCCCCGCCGCGAGCAGGCGCATCGCTTTCGTGTGAATAAGCACGGATAGGACCTTATAACAGTAGCGATTTGTTTGAAGTGTACACGTCGCTCCCGCACGTTTTCGTTTTTTAATATTTAGTTCATCTTTTAACAATTCCAATACATCTTAGTCTAAATTTTTTATATTTTTGGTGAACTAGCTCGTAATAAAAGCCGTCCTGTTTTCATTTTCGCAACGCTCACGCGTGAACTGCGGACGAATTTTCATACTGTCCTAGCGTTATGTCCTGCACGATCAAGTTATTCACGGAGTTGGAACAAGACAATATTGTTCTGTCTATTGTATTGTCCACGTGTAAGCAATACTTAACAGATGATCAGATTGTCATTAAAAGTACTTTTCATTCCCCATTGTTCTTGGACTCTGCAACCATGGTGATTCGAATCATCAAAATAATCAACCTGATTCAATAATATACATTTTCTAAGAGTTCAAATTACATTTTTTCGGCATAACATGTAAAGCTACTAACTACTAATTACAGGCGTTCAAAGTCATTGTCCCTTGAGATGATCTGAAGCGTAAAACTAATCAGCTTTTCTAATTATTAGGATACGCTGTATTTGGAATACAGTTCCTTTATTATGTACCGTTTTTTTAAAAAAATAATAGAAATATTAGCGTTCATATAGTCTACTCAAATATTTCAACTTTGGTGCCATTTTTAACGAGTTGTAAATAACTTACTATTAGAAAATGGAAATCAAGTTAGGGTAGAGTGGGGTTCGAATCTCGGACCTCTGATCCATGAGTCTGCAACACTAGCCACGGGATCACAACCCGATTCAAATTCAAATTCAGTACGAAAACGGGAATGATAATAATTATTAATTAAAAACATGTGTTTTTAAAATATTTCACTATTGTTCAGCCCTGTATAGTGTATATCGACGTTCATTGTGCATATAAATAATCAATCTTCGTAAGGTAATATTAAATACAAGTACTTTGTTTTCCCCATTTTCAATAATTTATATAATTTTCAGCATTTAAAACTTCTGCTAAAAATATGGGTATGAGTAAAACCAATTTACGACACGTTACAAGCTCGAAGAAAATGGCATTCCAATTAGAAAGTGCAGTTGTTTTATTATTTGTCAATAGGCTATCAAACTAATCAAAAAAATATACATGTAATTTTTGTGTATGATGTTACCATTGCTGTGACTTTCATTTAAGTTTTTTACTTTTGAAATTACTCTGCCCGTGACGTCACTAGTTGCCGTCGGTGAGTTGCCCAGACTAGTGAGTCGGCTTCCTGGAAACCAGAAATCTATCAACGCTGAAGTTAATCGGTTGATTTTGTGATAATTTTTTCATGCATTTTCTAGAAACTTTGCAATTAAATTAAAAGCTCGAATTTTTACCGCGTGTAAGAAAACATTTTTAAATCCAATTTCCCGTATCACTGAACTTCCTCATTCGTGAGTAGTTGCCTTTCTTTCTTTCTCTCTACGGACCTTCATTTCGAGGAGACCCGACACTTCGCAGAAAATCGTTTTTAATGCGTTGTATGTATTTTTTTTTTGTTTAATTATCTTGAAAAGTAGAGTTTTCAAGTCAAATTATATGAAACAGAAATGAAAATCATATGTCAGGTGCCATTATTAGTTTATTATTAGACATACATACTTTGTATCCTGTACCCTTTAAGTGTTATAGATACAAATTACGGTACCGTAATATATATATCTTAAATATCTTGACAATTATTTAAAGGTTATCTTTTTGTTAAAAAAATATACGAAGTATCAATCAATCCCCTTTGTCATTTATCTTATTTATTTTTTGACCAACGAGTGTTTTTTAAGGCCCGTTCATTCTTGAAGATGTATACCAATGTTTAAAAAAATAGTTAAACTAAACCATGAAGTTTGGTTGATAATTTATAACAAACTTATTACCGATGGAGTTTTATCAAAAATACATGTGTACAAAAAATGTTTTTTTATACTGAGGTATAATTCAATATTGATGATGATTCATAGAACGAAAGTTTGAAATCATGTTACGAAAAATGAGCAGTGTCGCGTCAACATTGCCGTGCAAAATGCATAATAGAGTCAAAAAGATTGTCTACACCAGTTTACTATGAATTCAAAGCTGTGTGTCACGTATTTTTACGCTGCTACACATTTACTGACTACAAGTTAAGTTCCGGAACCTAAGTTGAATGGAATACAAGAGGGCTGCTTAGTGCTGCATCTAGTATACATAACATATATATATATATATATATTTATCAATGTTATTTTGAATGATAAATATTGCTTATGCTTAAATACGCATAGTGCTTGTTATTAAATATTCGTCAAATTACATATTTTACTACAAATCCTATATCGATGCCCAATATATTGTAATTTTAACTTGAATATTTCTTTTTCGTGCAAAAAATGATCAAGTATAAATGTCCTTATTCAATTTTTGACAGATCTCCATCAATAACAAGAGCTTTCAAGGCGAAAAGTCAACGCTTACATTCTTTTTGTCTTTCTATTATTTTGTCTGTGGAAAAATCCTTTGTCAAATAAGCGATTCGTTGGCCTCGTTCAAAAATTTGAAACGCCCGCCATTTTCATTCCATGGAAACGGTTGTAAAGCTAGTTTCATGCGCTTACAAACAAATATGATTTTAGTCATTTAAAAAAGGGTCAAAGTCATTAGGGATTTTTCCATTCTTAACATAGTTTTTTTTTGCACAGAGCCGTGGTTTTGTAGTCGCGTTTTTTGCGGCTCTCCTTTCCAACATACTGCAGCTTTACGCCATCCCGACCTTGAAAATCCGCACGCGACATTTTGCCTGTTCCTCGCGACCGCACGGAACTTGGCGTGTCCCGAACGGTTATTATAACAATGGCCGAAGTACTAGGCCCTGAGACGTTCCCCTACGAACCAAGATGTCGCGCCGCCGTCCTAAACAGGGAACATATTACGGAACGTGATTCAAGTTGATTCCTTTAATTTGAAAATTTACGGGGCAAACCGAAAACAGTTATTTAAACACAAGAGTAGTATTTTTTTTCTTCCAGAGTTTTAACAGTAATTGTAATATTCTCAAGATACATTTTTTTTATATCATGTGTTTTATTTTTCAATATCATATTTTGGACGGAATAGCCCTAATGAGCATTTTTTTTATTTTGGGCTTAATTTGAACAGGTACCTGTACTACCTATCGAAGTGATGCGGCGGCCGAGGATTTTTTATACCTATATTCGACTGGGGAAGTTTGGTACTAAGTTAATTTTTAATAATTTTATTTGTCTTGTCTTTTACTAGACATTTATTTTTCTAATCACCTGCCACACTTAACTAGCCTGTATCGAGACAGTATTGACACATTTAGAGTCAGAATGTTTTTAATAGAATACATTATAAAACATGTACTCGGCTACCTACTCCGTTGGTTAATAATTTTTTTTTTACCTGTAATTTTCTTTAAATTATTATGAAAAAAAAACTTTGTTATCAATGTCACACATTTTTTTTATTTTACAAGAACACAACTATAGTTTAGGGAGAGCACTCCTCCCATCGACGGGTGATATACAACTAATATAATAAACACAGAATATTGTTCACAATGTCATAGAATCTAAACAAAAAATAAACAAATTAATCAGTGAAACTTAGAGCAGGGGGGTTTTTATCATTATTTAAGGTGTTGGCATATGAAGGAATGGTTATCTAAAGGATATGAAAACATGGACAGAACATTAAGTCGAATTTATTTCTTAAAATTTAGCACATAAGTGGAAGTTGCAATAAGTAAGTCTAAGATTTAATGTGTGGGAAGACATCGCTCGGCTAAGAGAGTGTTAACAGACGCGGGTCTAAGAGGGTGAGTGAGGTGAGGGTGGTCGCAAAGGGAACATAGTCAATAAAGGCGAGGGGTGGTTAAATGTGTGATTATTAATTAGGTTGTTCTCAGAATTTAAATTTTTGTGAATTTCTATTATTTCATATTACTGCCTAGTAATTTTATTAGTAATTTTCTTTCCCTAAACATTTGCGGCAAGCTGTCAAAATTGTTTAGCCCTATAAAAAGGTGACTTCACTGTTTTATACACACCACCGTTAGGAATTAAGTTACTTTAATGGGTTCTTCACATGTTCTGTTGCTCAATCACAGATGTTTATCGACGTGGTTTAAAAGTCCTTAACTACTTACGGTAACGTTGCTAAACGCCACGTGTCCGCGTGATGGCAAGTGGCCACCTAAACCAGCCAATGACATGTCATAAGCCCTGCAAATGCCTAGACTTCCATGTTCCCTTCTAAAAAATATTTTCCCTCTCTGTTGCAACAAATTTAGATCTAAATAAAACTCCCTGGGGAGGAAATCCAGCCAGCTTAAAAATATTTGGAGATGCTCAAAACATTTACTTTACTTAGAATTTTCGAGTATTTTTCATCTTTAATAAATAAAACATTTATAATAAAAAGTATATGCACGTCGCAAAACGTAAACATTCAGAATGATAACATTTAATATTAGGTGTTGCCATACAATAGGTTAAAATGTGGCAATATTAAAAAATATAATAATCACGATCGATAAATTTTAACCAATGTTCCATTTGAGTCGCTAAAAAGATAAAAAATTCTCACAGCATCGGTTATTATCGACCAGTGCGGGCATTGTGATTGAGCAACTGAAGACCCCATTTTTATTTGCATAAATATGAACTTTGTTAATTTTTTAAAAAAACATTTTTTTAGCAGAGAATAAATCATAAACTTTTGCGTTAACGTCCGTGTTTGTCGGTTCAAACGACCTTTTCGAATATAAATTATCATGGAATAAGTGTTAAATTTTTTCAGGGATTTTTAATACAAAAAAATTTTTAAAACATTTTGCATAATGGAATTAAAAACCATTCGATGGCGTTTTGCATTTGACAAACTAACGTTCATTCATATTGCTAATTCGACTATTTTTGAAAAGATCATTTTGCTTGTCATTAGAACCATCGAATAAAAATTCAATTTCTTAATAGGGTCCCAGATTTAATATAAGATTTCTGTTAAACCATTTTATTTGTTACTAACATGAAAAATATCTATCAAGGTGATTTAGTACACTTTTTTTTTCATGAGAAATTCGCAAATGTTGTTGAAACGTTTTTGCATATTTAAAAAATAATATAGATATTACACCTTAGTACATTTCTTCAAAAAACTACGATAATAAGATTAAAGTTCTCTCAAAGGGGAATAAATAGTATTCTTGTAGTGTTTAAATTTTAACAGTCTGATATTTATGACATAGTTGATCGAAATGAATTGTCTTACATGATATCTTTGTACATATGATATTATTAACAAAAAAAAATACTATACAACACAGTTAAGCTTCTTTTGCTACTATGCATGAGATCCCGGGTAAGATTCCAAATATGTACATTTAATTCATTAATTCCCCCTTCCACATTCAGTGTGCAACGTAGTTTGATCATCTGTTACGTGAAGGTAAGGTGATCAGTCCTACGGTGCAAATGCCAGTCCAGGAACAATGGAATATTGCAGTTTAAAAAACCTTTAAAATCAATATTTCACGTCCACCTTGCCAGGAACCAAACCTAAGAACTCAAAAATGGTAGGTTAACGTGTCAACCACTCTAGAATAAGGCAGACTTATCTCCATTCGATTCCCTTATTCAAAATACAAATATTTCTAATATTAGGCCCATTCATTATTTTCTACTCAACTCAAAATACATTTTCCATTTTTATCTATTGTACAAATTGAGAGTGATTAAGATTTCAATTTGTTTTCTGCTTTGTAAGCAAATTGCGTGTTTGACAACAATAAAACTTATCAGCATATTATTTTTATCGCCTTTGACTTTCTACGGAAAATTTTACGTTCAAAACGTCAACCCTTTTACGAGATCCATAGTGGATTACTTACATAAAATTATATATTTATATATAACGTATCAAATAGGTATATGAATCTTGTTGCAAACTAACAACTATTTGTGCCTATTTCTTCTTCTTACTTAAACCTGAACTTAATTCTTTACTAGATTTTTACTCTGATTTTAGTAATGAACATGATTTATTTTAGCTTAATTATACTTTTGATTAAAAAAACGTGCAAAAAATATGTAATATGTGGTTCAAAAAACAAATGAACTAGATTATACGATATATCAATAAAATGTCCCTTAATGTTTAAGTCAGAAAAAAAGTAAGGAAATAATACGATTTTGTCATTTTAAAACGGTGTTCTTTCAAAACTGAGCCATTAAAATATAAACTAAATAAACATTAGATAAAAAAAAGTCAGTATATTTCTGATTAATTTTTTTTTTTTTATGTAACTAAAATATAGTTTCATTCGACCAGCAGCTTACTAAAATATATTGTTTATGTTTAAAACATTAACTTTGTGGTCAAACATTTGATTCTTAGGACTAAAATATTGTTTCATTCGGCCGGCAAATTACGCCACTTTTAATTTAGACGTTACTTTGGTACATTGATAAGGACAGTGATTTAAATAAAAATGAGTTCAAATATTTTGATTTTATTTAATTGAACAGGAAAGTTATTAACGAAAAACAATATGTTTTTAAAGAAAAAAAAGCATTTTCTTTAAAAGCATAAAAAAAAGAAGAAGAAGAATATTTTGGTTGCATGTATTAACTTTCTGCAGAACATTTTAAGAAAATTTTTAATTCATTCGAATAACCGAAATACATTTTAATTTAATCTTGTTATTTACATTATAAATGTTTAAACTCTTTTTTTTTGGCGAGTTACAGTGATAGCATTTACTAGATGTATAAAAGTTAATCCGTATAGAATTTTTAAAAAACATGTACCTTTTATGAATTTATTAATAAAAAAAATTAAATAAAAAAAAAAAACGGACATTTAAATCGGGTTATGATCCCGTGGCTAGGGTTGCGGACTCACGGATCAGAGGTCCGAGGTTTGAACCCCCCTCTATCCCAACTTGATTTCCATTTTCTAATAGAGTTACTTACAACTTGTTGAAAATGCCCACCAAAATGAAATATTTGGGTGAATTATAAATGCTTTAAAAATTTATTTTTTTTATACTGAAAAAAAAATGTAAATTGAATATATCAAATTTAACATAAGTAAATTTATTTGGGCTTCTAGTACACTCTTTTCTGCTACTTCCAAAGTGTTTATATCGTACATCAATCACCCAGTTAATACAGAATAATAAAGATCCTCACGAACCATGTGCACCATACCCGGTTTCACCGGAACCACCAACATGACACCCGTTTCCGGAAGTAATACTTCCGGTAAACCTTTCAGACTAGCCAACGACGAGGTTCTGTTGCATTGGAAAATTACTTTACCGCAAAAACAAGTCGTGTTTATCTTTCATTAAAATGTAAAAATATGTTAGTTACCTTTTGATAATGATCTTATCCACTGCATCACAAGAATGAATTATCTAGTTTCGGACTTTTATTTTCTTTATATTATTAATATTTTTATTATACTACATTAAATAAACTCATGCAATTCTTGTAAATGATTTTCAGCCTTTTTAAACCGAAAATTGAAAAACATTTTCAGGCAACGCGTTTCCTAGAATGTAGGAGAAATAATTCAGTCAGAATTATCTTACTCGCATTAACAAAGGTTTCAGCTCTTTAGCTTCAAAATTACCAACAGACTGAAGAATGATTTATTTAAATTTTGATTTGAAAATGTTTTCCTACACACGGTAAAAAATAGAGCATTTAATTGTATGTCGAAGTTTCTCGAAAATGAATGAAAAGAATAATAACAATGGACTGCTTTGAATGACGTCACGAGATTTTATGACTCAACTAATGATAAAGAGATGTGATGGATTTTCAGTTCACGGAATTCAATTCACATTACTCACCAATCAGCAGAACTCACCGTAGAGAACTTGTGACGTTTCGGGTGAGTAATTTGAACTTAAAAATTGTAAAGCTTTTAAGAATGAAAGGTCTGATAATACGAAACATAAACTTATTTTATATTTAAATTTGGCTTAGCTTACTATCTTAATAGTCTATTAATATTTTTTTCAAAGTAAAACCACTGAACTGCCTCGTTGAATAAATATACAGGATGTTATTTAAACCCTGTCACATCCGAAACCACGATGATCAGTATGAGCAAGAAGACATATTCTCACATTAAAATATTTTTTTAGAGCGAATAAAATTTACAAAAAGAACATATTTAAAAAATAAATGGTTGCTTACTTATGTAGGGGTAAAAAAGGAGGAAGGGGGAGTCTGATATACCGTCAACCACGCGGCGGCGCCTTCATCGCTTCTCCCCTGCAGAAGTACGCAACCATTTGTTTTTTTTATTTTCTTTTAAAAACAATTGTTCGTTCTGAATATTTTTTTAATATTTCTTCTTGCCCATACTGACTATCGTAGTTTCGGATGTAACAGAGTTTAAAGAACACCCTGCAGATGGCAGAATCCTAAACATATTGAGTAAAATGGCCACTTAAACCAGCCAATGACAGGTCGTAAGCCCTGTAAACAGAATGCCCTTCTCTAAAATGTTCTTCATCTCTGCTGAATTATGTTTCAAGAAAACAGGGTTTGTACCAGTACTGTTGTCATTGAAATATTTCAAAACTTCTGTTTAGATCAGCCAATTACGGTTTTGTTTTACTACGAATGTGTTGCCACATACACACATGCGTTTTACGTTAACCCTTTAGCACTTCGGGTTTTATTAGTATTTTCGCGTAACATGAGTTGCCATACAAAGGGCTCGACAACACAACCCTATAATCTGCACACGCAAACATCGCGTTCCATAACCTAACAACAATTTCATAAAACTCCCAAACCATATATTCTCAATCTTTGCACTTAAGAAAAATAAATAAAAATATTTAGTTTTACATTGAAGCCACTTCTCGAATATCTCTGACCAGTTCATAGTGTGTACCTTCAAAGTCCAAGATGTAACTTCACAAAATAATTTTTCGTATACCGTGGACAGATTTGGTCGGCAATGTAGAGGTCCTGGGCCTAGATTATGATGGGAAGTTAAAGATGTCATACCTTCACTTTGACGGTATAGTTGAAGATAAATTCTCTCTAGCGATTACGAAGACACACTACCGATCCTCCGCCTTCAAGTTTTAGATAGGTACATCGATATAAAACAAGGGGAAGCGTACGTCGCGGTTCACACATTTACGCACCGAAATGACATAGCTTCAGAACAACATCATAGTTAAAGATAAAAGTCTCCCGACCGACTACTAAGATACACTACCGATCCCTCCACCATTAAGTTTTGGTGTAAGTACATCGGTTTATACCGACCGGCCTAGAACCCTTCGATACGTTTATCTCCGCATTAAAAATGACAGAAATTTTGTTCCACTAAGAAATTTTTCCTTTAATTACGATTTACTTAAATTTTTAATCGTTTTGAAGCTGGCACTTTTTTTTTTTAAGCCTATTCAAATTATAAGAGAGAAATAAGTCAGTTTTGAAGTCGAATTAAATTCTGAAATAATAGTCAGTTTCCGAAACGAGTGGCTATATGCAAAAAATATTGTCGCTAGATTATGTCTAATCAACAAATAAGAGTATTTAAGAGTAAGAAAGTAGCCACTGTAAAAAAGTTTTTGAGTAATTATATTTTTTTTGTCTATTTTACTATCTTCCGGAGGGTACGTATCAAGACGTTAAAGGAACTGGCTTTGTAGTTACTCGGTAGATAAATACAGACGATCGTTAAGCATATCGTCTTGGCAAGTGTCAAAATTCTTTTGAAAATCCTATTTAAGAAATATACATGTTTTTTTTAAGGAATAACCCGCCAAGCCTCTATTCAGAAGCTTGTCAGCAGGGATAGAGGAGATATGGAAGGAGGTAATGAAAAATACACTACAATACCCAGACCGATTGAGAAAAAATCTTTCTTGGATTTTTTCCTGCAACTAGCGGGAATCGAACCCGCGACGCCAGTTTCAAGGTTAGCCATCTAACCAACTACGCCACGGCGACTGTCTTGAATTGAAATTTATTGAAGTTTATAATCGCTTTGAAGTGGGCACTTTCTATAACAGAAGCATATTTTAAAATATAAATGAGAATTATTTTTAATGTAACTAAGTAAGGAACGCGGACTAATTTTTGCGGTCATTCATTAGTTCGTTTCGATCATATGATGTCGAAATGACAGGTAGGTAGAACATACCGAGGAAAATACAAATAGTACAGATGTTAAGTATACCGTCTCGATATATATAGATGAAGATAGCGTTCATAATTGAGGCCCTGAGGAGAGCTAACTAAAACAGAATTTATTGTTGAAATGTATAAAGGTCCGTAAGATCTCCTATCTGGCCACATCCTGCGTGGAGACAAATATAAAATCCTCCAACTTATACAAATAGGCCGGATTGAGGAACAACGTGGACCTGGCAGAAGGCAAATGTCTTGGATGCGCAACATAAGAGACTGGACCGGAATGAGATGTGTGGAAGAGTTTTCCCGGGCAGCGCAAGACAGAGAGGCGTTTTTAGAAGTGACTGCCAACGTCGGAGACACCTGATATGACACAAGAAGAAGAAGTTTTTCAGTCCAATCTTAGTTAAGACATTCCAAACATTTTTCATATATTTTTTAAAGTAATTTTTTTTTGTTTTCACTTTATTTGCATTTGATAACTTTTACTTTCGACAGATAATTCGGTTTTAATTATCGAGATCCAATAATTTTTTTTACATTGTACACAATCCTTCAATATTTTTACAATAAACTCAGTTATTTACAATTCAAAAAAATTCTATGATTAATTGAAAAATGAAATTTAATCAAGAAACGAAAACTTCGAAATCAACTTCGTAAAGGGCGAAAATGGACGAATTTTTTTTTCTTAAATATACAAATTATTTTATTTGTTTAGATGCTTTAATAATTTATTTTAGATATCTATTTTTAAGTTTACTTTTATTTAGCATTTTAACCATTTTATTGTTCACTTAAATATTTCAATTTCTTTATGTTTGTGTTGTTTTTTTATATACCAAGTTTATAATATAAATCTTTGATTGTATTATGCAGGAAATTTTTAATTGTTTATAAAACTGATAATTATTGTATCACTTGGCGGCATCCATGGTATAGTGACTAATCCACTCACGTAAGTAACTTACACACGGAAGGTTCTGGGTTCGATTCCCGGTGAGAATACAATACTGAAATGTGATTTTTCTCAAGTCTGGGTGTACTGTAAGGTAATTCACCACCACAATTGGGCCTCCTGACCTGTTGTGGTCAGGAGGCCATTAGAAAGATCACTCGTATCTTGTAGATGAAGGCTGTTTTTTTCTCAAATAAAAATCCCTTTAAACAGTTTTCTCAGAGTTGTCCAAAGATTTACGTAAATGTGTAAAATTCAAAAGAAAAACATTCAAGTATCCGAGTATATTTTTAAAAATATAAACTGATATGATCGAATCTATGTTTATTATTAATATTTGAAGCATTATCATTGTGGTCAAACATTTAACTAAATATTATTAAAGGTGAATAGTGGGTTTTGCATGTTGGTTTAACTGGTATCCTGACGAAGAGACGGGTACGTCTCGAAACCGGTAGAAATAGAAAAGTCGGTAAGTGTTTACATACAAATATTTTATGACATTTAGAATTCATGTTGTTTCCCTGGACTGCAAGATTTAACAACTTAACTTCATATTATAAAATTCCTATAGATAATTTGCAATAGATAATAGATTCACCAATGCAGGACACTATGAATTATCGGGTACAAATAAGGAAACCAAAATACGAGCTGATTTTGAGACATGGAATATTTGTTATATTATAATAATTTTCAATAACAGTTTAAGAACTAACCCAACAGTGACGTCAAAGGTTTTGTTTTATTCCTAGGATTAATTAGTCGGAAAGATAAGAATGTTGCACAAGTATATTATATAACTTAACAATATTACACAAAACACGCATGCAAAATTAACTACCTCATAACTCATGTGAACATTTTAAAAAGATATGTGTTGTACTCTATTCCACCTGTACCAGCGGACAGCAATAGGGAAATATCGCGTTTTTACAATTTTAAAGTAAATAAGGGTCTATGAAATACTGCCGAGAAAAAAAAGTTTTACTCATTTGTAACATAATTTATTTTTTTAAATTTATAATTTTGAAAGAAAGATATCATTCTTTTTTAATCTATTTTGAAAACATCTCGGAACTCCTTTATTAATTATGTTAATTTCACAAGCAATATTGAATTTGATTATTTGATCAATTTTGTCATAATATCTAGAAGTTGAAGCATTTTCTTAACTTTTGTGCGTCTCCCACATCTTAATTTTATCCTCATGGCTTTGTTTAGTAATATTTGGAGTATTTTAAGATCTCCCTTATTACTTAAATATAAAATACTGGAGCAATAATCAATGTGAAGAAAGATAACAATTTTAGATATCAGCGGATAGTTTTTAAGGTCTAGTTTATTCCTTATCCTTTCCAATAGGGATACCGTCTTTGCGATTTTTTCACTCGTATAATCTGCATTTTTTGTAAAAGATAATTTAGAGTCAATCCAAACTCCTAGATATTTTATGCTTTCAACATTTTCCAGAATCTTTCCAGCTAATTTAACAACTGTTAAAAAAGCGTTTCTTACCTATTTTCATACATTTTGTTTTTCCTACATTCATTTTAGCTTATTTGCTTATTTGCTTTAAGCCATTTGGAGACTGTTTTTAATTTTGCATTTATTTTCCTTATTTCATTAATAAGGTTTGTTTTTTAAGAGAAGATTAATGAGCAAGTTTAGTATTTTTTTTTTTTTTTTATACTTTGATTATCGTAGGTAACTGAAATGGCTAAAAATTAGACAGCAAAGAGACTATCACCCCCTTTCACTTCTGTTCACTGTATTTCATAGTCTTAACGCACTACTGAAAAATTTCAATGCTTTTCAGTTCATGGTTTACCTCTTCATTCTAATTCTCAAAGCACCCTCTTAATACCCCTTTCTTCTCTAACTCATAAAGCGTCCATACAGCTTGACTATGGAATCATCTCCCTTCCACCATCAAAGATGTTACTACAATATCTCTGTTTAAATCACGTCTGAAAAAACATTTCCTTTCTCTTCCTTAATTTCTCCTCCTTGACTCTTTTCTCTTTTGTAATGGTATTTTTTTAAGGTAATTTATACACATATACATTTATTTCTATTTTTAAATATCTTTAGCTTTTTTTATCTTTATTTTCTATTGAATATGTTTTGAACTTGAATTATAAAAATAAAACTTTTATTTTATTGGTTGGTTGGAAGAAATTGCCATTTGGCAATAAGCCCGCTAATGTAAAATTAACATCATGTACAAAAAGTTACATAAATAAATAAAAACATTCTGATAAATGAAAAAACAAAGTGAAATCTTTAATTGACGGCCGAGGCGCATGTAGTTACATACGAGTAGTACTGTGGTCCGTTTGGGCACTGAACAGAAACCCGCAGGGCCAGAAGGCAGCACTTTGCGGGCCGCCAATTCTCGATCACTGACCTATACGATACTTAAATGTAGAACTACAGAGTAAAAACATTTTTTTTATATTTGAAGTGGTTTAACTTTTATATAGTTAACATATTACAACAGAGAAGAAGAACATTTAAGAGAAGGTAATAGAGAAGTCTAGGCATCTACAGGGCTTATAACCTGTCATTGGCTAGTTTAAGTGGCCACTTTACACACTGTGTAACATACACCATTCGGCCCATATTTGAACATCTGTATTCCTTCAATTCTTTTATCTGTTGATGTTTGTGAAGTTAAAGAGCTGAAACCTTTATTAATGCGGGTGAGATTCATCGAATTGAATTATTTCACCTAGATACTAGGCAACGCCTGAAAATGTTATTTTTTCCATTTCTATACTTCTTCATGGACCAGGTGGATTTATCAACAATGTTCTCATCTCTTTTGTAATATGTTAATATAAACAGCTCCCCGGGGAGTCGAATCCAGTCCTTGTCTACAAAAATTTGGACAAACTCAAAACATTGTTTTATATAGTTTATTGTAACCCACTTTTTCCTGCTCCCGCCACTCTACTTCTACTCCTTCTGTCAGAACCGAATGTGTAATTATATTTCTGATGGTGCCAGATGGCTCCCCAGCACACCACTCCACTCCACTCCACAACACACGAGAACAATTTATTCATTCATTTATTACTTTCATAACTATACTTAAATAAAGCTTGTGTCACTTCGAAACCCTTTGGTAATGAAATAAATCTTGAGTGGTAAGAAAAAAATATATTTATTTTTTTAATATGATGCTATCTAACAGACGGATTGACGGATTGTCGTATTTCGTATCCCTCTGTAGTCGTGTGCACTAAATGAGAAATTAGCAACAAAAAAATTTTGCTCATAAATTAATGTTCGACATGGCTAATTGATAGGCAGGTTTATCACCATTAACAGACCACACAGAACCATTATCTCCTGATTTGATCATTTCAATTAATCCTTTTGCCACGGTAGTAACGCTGCAACATAAAATAAATTAGATGGTTTACAAAAATAATGTTTTAAAAGTTAAGATACTGCAGAAACAAAAGATAATAATTTAATATATATCACCGTAATCAGAGACAAAACGCAAGGTCAGGTAAGTACATTCTGCTGTCCTCAATTTCAAATTATTATCTGTATTTAAGATGAGAATGTACTACTTTCCGCACTTTGAGTTTTGATACTGCATACGGGCATCCACAACTTCTTAATAAACAGTGACCGGTATCATCGCTTTTGTAATATCTTTAAGACTGATGCAGTCCATTCAAATCTCGAGGGTATTACCTTCTTTCAACTGACACAAACGAAATTTGTATGTTTACTTGGTTCACCAACAGGCACTACTAACATATCAACATAGGGACCATAGGGTTATTAAAAAATTTAGCACTGTTCCTTCATTTAAAAACGGATGAATACACAATTATAAAAGATAAAGAATTATAATTGAACGTAGTTTTGCAGAAAGCAGCCAGCCATAGAAAAATTAAACTGAGATAATAACACCTTTATGAAACGAGTGAACAATCAAATCTACACAACATTTGGAATGTTTTTGACATTGAAAAATGATAAACAATGAATACATTAGTTTTTTTTATATATTACAAACACGAATTTAATTAAGTATTTGACCAGTTTTAATGTTTTTTTATGTACCACCAAATTTTTTTAATGCTGTGGGTGTTTTTTTGCAAATTGAGAAATGCTGTTTTGTGATCGACACTATTTTCAGAAGGTGAATATTACAGTTTTTTGTATGGAAACGGTCTGGCTGTTTTTAGTAGAACATAGAACTGCCCTTACTGCACCCGATAACACCAATATCTCATTTTTTCAAAATTGTTGACTGGCTGCTTTCTGCATAACTACATTCAATTTATGTAATAGTTGTTGAATTTTTTTATTTTTTTTACAAAATCTTAAACGGTATAATCAATAGTCTTTAGATTTTTTGACAATCCATTTTCAAAAAATATTTACATTCAAAATTAATCTACTTATCAAATTTGATCTGTGTTTCCACTTAGATATTCGTTATATTAATATAAACTTCATTAATTTTTAATAAAAACTGTTTTAATTGCAATGAATTTCCCTGTCAACTATCCCAGTTGCAATGCTTCTCTTTTTGCTGTAGCTTTTGTTTTTATTATGATATTACTTCGCTTTTAAATGACAATTAACTGTTTGACTGTGTTTTTATTTGTTTATCTGCGAAAAACTGCATTTGGGTTCAAAAATATATATTTTTTTAAAATTTATTTATATGCTGTTATTTTTGAAATAAAATGTAAAAAAATAATTTCTTAAGGACCTTTTACAAAAGATAACTGGGTTATAAAATGAGTTAAATAAAAATATGCATAAAGAAAGGGCTTAAACGCAGTTCAGTATACTCTGATTTATGATACGTATGTATGTGGATGCATATTTGCGTGTATCTATGTACGAGTATGTATATATATAATATTTCTATTTGTTTTTAGTTTTTATATTTGCAATATTTTTATTTAATTTTAATATGTACTTTCTTTAATTTGAAGATAGAACAAATAAAATAATTAGTTTGAGACCCTGAAACATTATATATACAAACAGTCATACTTGATACCTAGATGGGTTCATGCTCATTCGGTTATACATAGAAAGTGGGTACTACTGACTTTGCAACAATAACCGATGACCCAGAAATTCAGTTGGTTTGTGTAATATACTCATATGAAGGTCTATTTATTTTGGTTTTTGCTGAATTTGTGTGCCTAATAATGTGTGCCGATGTAAGATTTACAAACCTAAAATGAATCTCTTATTTACTACTGTTCTTCTAAACATCACTGTTTTACTATAAATCTTTTATTCTTTTTTTAATATACATTACTTTTATTGAGTTAAACTAAAATAATTAAATACGTTTTCTTTCTTCTTTTTTTTATTTAACTTTGTATTAAGCTTTAATTTTCTACAAATGGGCTACGGCCGTTAGTTATAATAATAAATAAATAAATAAGTAAATAATATTCCTCTGCTTCTTTTCTAGTCCTTCCACTCTCCGTTATGTTGTATCCCAACTCAACACAAGACTCTTGGACTCATAGAGTGTGGGATACGTTTTAATTATTATTTTTGTAATATATATGTATTTGTATGAATAATTAAATAAACAAATCAATTAATTATTTTATGGACTAGAGTTTTGAGAGCACTGTTATTAATTATACTTACCGGTGTCTCCAAACTTGATCGATTATTAAGTTAACGTGCCAAAATACTATAAAGGTCTCTGTCCGTAATTTGTTTTTGTCTTTGAAGGCGGAAGAACTATTGTTTTTCTTTGTCTTGTGCCGTAACATATTTTTTGTTGTTCATAAATAATACTTATATGATTATCTTAACATATTTAGAGTATACGTACTTTTGTGGTTTTCCATGATCAGCTAATACCTTCATTAGTTCGGCTTGCATTTTCTCATCCAAAGACTCTCTGGCATTTCTTTGAAGATCTGTTGAAGTAGACCCAGGACATAGTACTTTTACATATATTCCTGATTTTTCTAAGCGAATAGGCGTCTTGAAAAAAAAATACTGTTGTAGATACAACGTACATAAATCGATGACACACTTACGCTAAATCATTTTACCCAAAATCTAGAACGTCGACCGAAGAAAGCAACTTTTCATTTTCTGTTTTTTTTTTTTTGTGTTTTTTTACAATAAACATAATAATAAAACAGAGTATTAAAAAAATAAAGCATAATTACATATCAATGAAATACGTATTAATAGAAAAATAGTAACCAAAAAAATCAAAGGCATGGCCTGTTCGTGGGTATACAAGAAAATGTTAATGAATTTTTGCTCCTATATTAAACAATGGACAGTTATAATATTTTTGTATAACATAAGAAAGAAAAAATAAAATATTCTGCAAAAGGTAAAAGGTTTTTTATTATAGTAATTAAAAAGGGCAATAAAAAATATTTAAAAAAAACACAAAAATATTCCTTATTATTTAAAGGGCAACAAAATAAATCATAGAAAAAAAGAGTTCATATCTTTAGTTTGAATCCAGGATAGTGCATGTTTTTCAAAAGAAAGAAAATTTAGAAATTTTATCAAAGTAGATGATATTGTACATGCCCAACTTATTGCAGAACGGTAATTTAAACAATGTAAATTCCTTGGCTTGGGTTTCATTTACTGCAGGCTCAAGTGACCACAATTTGAGGTTCGATCAGTATACTTTGATTATAATGAAAAGTATGATACTTTGTATTACATTGTATACATTTTTACTTTCAATATAAGTTAATATAATCTCAAAGACGTCCAACTAACTAAGAAGGCAAACCCCGAATGAGTGCAGAGCCGGCCGCGCCGCTTGCAGTATATATCATAATGTTCGGCCCTATACATTACACTTATGCAGAGGTCGGCAAACTGCGGCTCGCGAGCCACATGCGGCTCTTTAGTCACGTGACTGCGGCTCACACAGTGCGAGTTTCACCTTTATTCGATTCATTTCGTGTACCGGTTCTAAAGAAGGACTTTAACAATTGTTACCACTGAAACTTCCGACACGTGACAAAAATATTTCAAATTCTGTCGTTAAATGCATGGAAAAACATCATATTTAACTCGATAAAATTGTTGTTATGATGCAGATAGGGCGTAATGTTTTTATAAGAATATTTTGAAGTCAAAAATTAATCACGAGATACTCCTTCACCATTGGATCACTCAACAAGAACCACTTTGTGCTCAGACATTTCCAGAATCAATGTTTTTATAATTAATATTGTCATCACAATTTCCTCAAAGCTTTTATCATCGCCAATTTAAAGAATTTGTAGTTAAAATGGAGAGCAAATACGCATACTTTCTATTGTTTATGTACGTCCTTTATTATCAAAGTACGTTGCCATTACAGAAAAAACAATTTACAACATTAAGGAATTTGGCTCTCAAAGAAAATCTTAATTGTTTAACTGCTGATCTTTGGCTCTTTTGACTAATGAGTTTGCCGACCACTGCACTAATGCATAGATACTACAAAACGAAATCGGATTCCAGTGCAATGCTCTGAGCTGGTGTTCTGAAGTCTCTCGCGGGGGTAGAGAAAGCGTTGCTAGCACGTAATTAAATGCTAATTATGTGCTAGCAAAGCTTTTTCTACCCCCGCGAGAGCGTTTAGAATTGCTGGAATGCATCAACTTCATCCCCGTCATAGAGACGTCAAGAACAAAAGGCCACGACCTTTAAGAGGATTACTGGGCGTAGTAACATCATTCAGTTCAATTGAATATTTAGTGTTCACCTAGTCACATTATCCAGTCGGATTTAGTTCTCGCGGTCTACACAGAACATCAACATCGTTTGTTATATTATTTCAAACTGCTTTAGGAGCTCCCTTAGCAACAGCTTACAAAATTATACAGTATATTAAGTATGTGGGTGTCTAAGCATAAACTTATAATACGTCATCCGCTGGGTTAAGTGACCACTTCACACTCTGTTTAAAATTCACAATTCTGCCAATAGTTAGTCGACTTCCATATCCACGTGTAGCCTCTTTTCTTTTCTCCATAAATGCTAGATGGTAGACGTGGAAGGTGGCGAAAATGCTGGCTGGCGATAGTGTCTCCTGGAGGCAACTGGTGATGTCCACATGCTCCACTTAGGAGCGGAAGAAGCATGTATGCTGGATGATGGAAGTATGGGGAAAACTAGCGACATCTATTGTTGAAAAGGATCGGTTTTTATAGACCTTAAATCAAATGTCAATGTCTTTTCAGTTTTATTTTTGCAAGAAGCTATAATGGCATAATCGTAATAATTTATTTAAAATGTTTACCCCCATAGATCTGCTGTAGCCGAGAATAGCATGCTTACTACTGGAATATATGGGAAACCATGAAGATGGAGTGTAGCCTAATATAGACGACATGTTAATAACACAGCCTCCATTTCCACCCCCGTCCTTTCCCATATACTTAAAAGCCAGGATGGTCCCACGAATTGTGCCTTTCTGAAACATAAAATATTGACCCTTAGATATAAAGAACTGTGGTCGGTAGCACGGGGAATGAACCACGTTTATAAATAATTACGTTTTTATTTTTATTATTTGAATTACCCTACGGGAAATTGGATACCCAAAATGAATTCGTACGCGCGCGCGCGATAAAAATTAGAAAATTAAATTGTCCGGCGAAGTTTCATGAAAATGTGTAAAAAATTATACGAATGGTTTTAGTAAAAAGAACTACTTGAACGACATGGCTAGTTCTTCCGAATCAACCGATGATAAGAGAGTTGTGATAGATTTCCGGCTTACGGTAAGTCAACTGACCAGTCATCGAAACTCACCGAGAAGAAGGGGAAGATAACTTAAGACACGCGGAATAATCATAGCGCTAATAATACCATTCATAGATTTAGAATAATCCAGAAACCACATACGCCCATCAAACTGAATCCGACTAAACTACTCTCAAATTAGTAGTTTTACGTTTTGGCCATTAGATACTCTGTAGACGTCACTTAATACGCAACTGTCGATTTAAATTCAACTATGCCGTGTTGTGTCGTTTGCAAATATCAAAATACTGCTGGGATTAAAGTGGAATACGGCAGGGTCACATTTCATGTGTAAGAAGAGAATTTACAAGTAATATTGTTTAGGAATTCGATTATTTTACCATCTGTCAGATTGTTAGATAAAATTAGGTGGTCATTTTGTTAGTATTGCCAGGGTAGTCGAATTTTTTACCCGGCTTTTTATTAACAAGCCTTAGTGTAATATTAAACGGTATTATATTAGTTAATTACAAAATTATTATTTAATGGTTTTTTTTTACGATTGCCTCATAAAAGTTACTGTTTTTATTTATAGTCTAGTCAGTAAAATATTTTTTGTTGTAAAATATAACATAACATAATACAAAATTATCTTATATTCATGTATATTGTTCACGGTCTGGCAACATTATGCAGCCAGTTCACACATGCGCGCAAGCGGGATATCGGGTAGAGGGGGGACTTTTGAACACAGTACGATGTATACAAACTTGGTTCTGCGCGCCTTCTGGTATATTATAATTATATGATACCATACATGAAAATTAATTTTTTTTTGACTGGTTTATCAGTAATTTTTAAAAAACTGCTACACTTCCTCATTATTGTATGGTATAAGAGCCAAAAAACCTGATATACGCGCCCTTGAGATGATTTTCACGAAAATGGCGCTACATAAATTAATTATCCAACCATAATAATAATAATACTCACAGTAATCATGATTTATTGATCATGTTTGATTTTTGTACCATTTAATCAATTGTGTCTGTCAACAAAGTTTTGAGTATGTCCAAATGCTTGCAGACAGGCGGAACCTCCACCCGGGGGAGTAATTTAAATCTAAATTTGTTGCAACAGAGAGGAAAAACATTTTTGAGAAGGGAATACGGAAGTCTAGGCATTTACAGGGCTTATGACCTGGTTACTTTAAGTGGCCACTTTACTCACTACGTAACATTTACCATTTTGCTTTTTAAAACCTTTATCACGTAAGTGAGATTCGTCCAGCTGACTTCCATACTCACTTCACAAAAATGTTTTCCCTCTCTGTTGCAACAAATTTAAATTGTGTTTGTGTCTGGGCGAATGGAGAATACAGGTATGTGTCTAAAATAAAACAAAATCTTGGAATAGTGTTTTTGACTCGATGGCTAATTTACAACGTACCTGTCTCTTTGTCAGGACATTTATTATACTTATCTGCAAATCTTACAATACACCTTTACACAGATACAATACTTCCTTTCTTGGACATAGGTTATTGTAATACAAATAAATACAGTTTTTGCTTCCATTCGTGTTTGCAATGTGGTCATGAGGATGAATGACAATATCCGTCAAAGGCATTCCATGTAATTTACCAAACACCCAGTGAAAGGGGCAGTGAAAGTAGTAGAGTTAAATTTAATGTAAAACGCGACATGTAAAATTCAAAATTTTGAAAGCGTTACTCGTTTACTGAAAAAAAGAACATAGAGTTTTTGTACGAGTTAAACCGAAACCCATGGTCTTTAAAGCAGTTTCGGGTTTGTGGCGCAATGTGCATTCACTTTCTTTGATACATATACACTACTCTTACATAGGACAAAAAATGTATAATCAATAAGATAAATTTTAAAAGTGCTTACAATGGTAACAATATTTTCATCTTTAGAATAATAATTCTCAAGAGAAGCCCTTTGGCTTTATTGCATAAAACAAAAGCGTTCCAAACTTTAACAACAGTTTAACAACAAACGTGTAACGAACGGTTTCAATTTACGGTTGCAATTCTCAACCTAAGAACCAACGGCCCGTTGTATTACTGTAATATGTAGCTAACTTCGTGGTTGATAATATAATATAATGGTTTTTGTCCGATTGAGTGACTATTAGCCAGTTGCGTATTATTTCTCTAAGTCTCTATAATTATTTCTCACGTAGTTAATTAACCGTAACAGGTTAACCTTTCCCTTACTGTCTCAAAAACATACGCGCGTAACGGTGCTGTGTAGTCATTACACATGCAAAAAAATAGAGATTTTAAATCGAAAAACGTTATATTCATAGGCTTTAATTATTAATAGTTGAAGTCATAAGTAATTTTTATCTAATCGCTAAAAATATAGAAAAATCATTAGCTCATGCTCTCTGCGCGTGCGACAGAACCACCCCTGACGAAAGTCGGGCAGCTACGCAGCTACTGGCGAGCGTCCGATAGAAGTACTACAAACTTTGCTGTTCGCGCGTGACATGTGAAATTGTCTCTCTCGCTCCCAAATATACTTGTATTATCGAGAGTGAGACGGTAAAAGTATGTGAGACAATTATATATTAGGGTAACTCATTTACTACGTACACAACATGCGACACATTGATAAACGTTCTATTGTATTAGTGACTTATCTCCGATTTTTTATTAAATCTTTTTCTGTTCCCAGTTAGCATAAATTATTATTTAAAAAAATATTTTAACCAATATGTAAATGTATAACGGAGGAATACCGAACATCTTAACCCAGAATTCATTATATTTATGGAGATATTAAAATTATTAGAAGCAATGTGTACTAGCTACACATCACCGGGAAGGGAGAGTTAACATAATAACATTTAACTATTCTGTGATGTAAACTGTTTGTGTTTTTAATTTTATAAATGTAATCTTCAACATACCACATTTATGTCTATAGTTTTCTCCCAATTGTGTGGCTCACATACGACTCCAGCATTATTCACGAAAATATCCAAGGAGCCGAATTCAGAAATAACAGCCTTTACTGCGCCCTCAAAGGACTCGTTAGATGCCACATCACAGGGAACAAACATTACACGATGTCTTCCAAACTCAGCAGCTAGTTCACTTCGGGTCGTCTCTCCTAAACCCTTGTTACAGTCCAAAATTGCGCATTTCTACGACGTAACATAAAAGTATCAGTTTTTGAAACAAATAAAATATTTGTACTGAAAAACAAAGTAAAACAGGTGCTAAAAATAACTTGTAATGTGTGTATGTATGTGAATAAATATGATACTAGTCTTATTTATTTATTTTAACACTTTATAAACATATCGTCGTTGCACATCAAATATGGGCCATGTGACTCGGAACACATTCTAAGAAAATCGATAAAAACGATTTTAAACAAAAAACTAAACCGAAAATAACACTTCTGTGTATGGACGAAGTAGGAAAAATAAGGTGTTTTTCAATAAAGTACTCGTAATATATTTATTTAAAATATTAATTACACTATGCCAAAAAGTCGCATTTTCATGATTTTCTCAGAATGCGCTCAGACTCACATGGCCCATATTTGATGTGCAACGACGATATGTATTATATATGCATAAAAGGGCGGGCATATTTCCTTAAGGCAATTTCTTCCTACCTACCCAAACCATTTAGTTTGAGAAAGGATTTATACTGAATCTTATAAATGTATACAAAATAAAAAAGAAAAACTAACTAAAAAAAAGACTTCAGTAGAAAAATAAAATAAAAGGAGAGGGAGAGATTAGTGTTTAAGAAAAAAATAGGAAATGTTTCTTCGGACGTAATTTAATCCTCTCACTCCTGAACTAATTTTTGTTTATATAAACATGTGTTTTATTCTGTGAATATCAAAGGAATTATTTGTTTTTTTTTTTGGGTATTCAGTGTTTTTTTATCTTTGATACTTTTGAAGTTATTAAACATATTTTTTTTAAAAACAATGTGTTCTTATCTTACAAAACATATTTATTGAATCGAATAAATTTAATTTGAATCAAATGTGTTAAAATCTTGCCATACATATCATTTATCATTATAAGTGCCCCTACTCAACATGGATTTTCTAGCAGAAGCAAGGCAAGTTCACAGACATAAATCGTTTCTGATTGAGTCGCTATGCACTGTGTCTTTGTCCCTAATAAATGTATGTGCAGTGTTATTTATAAATACTAATGACAGCAGGAATTTGCTCCAAAACTAACAAACCACTCAGAAGCCACAGATGACAAAGTTAAAAACGATTTTTTCTGTATAATGCTAATCACCGACGTGTACAAAAAATAGAGGCGTACTTAAGGGTTTCAGTCATTTAAATAGTAATAAATCTTAAAATTCGTGAATATTTTAATGAACACCTGGGCGAAAGGCTTAAAATAAAGTTTCCGCAGAAACATTTTTGAAAGTGGATGAAAGAGAAACACAAAAAAAAAAATTACACCTAATCACTGTACAGGGCAAATACACAAAAAAAAATCGTTAAAAGGGAGTTAAAGGTAAACTATATTTATTAGGTTTTCGTAACAATGAATTCACAAAACACTGCCAGTTTAAAGAAAATTGTAGCTGCATCATTTTAGAGCAGTATAATAACACTTATAGTATTTTTTTAATTTCCTTATCATCATTCCATGTCCGCTCCCTAGTTGGAGCATATGGTGTCCGCGAAGGTCCTCCAGGCATCTCTGTCGGCTGCCAGCTGATGTGCATCCTCCCAAGTCAGGTTCGCGTTCTGTAGGTCTGACATGAACTGCCGACGAATAGTCAGTGGACGCCCAGGACGTCGAGAGCTTGGTGCCTTTTAAAGTAGGCAAGCGTGGTTAAGGCCAACCGTATCGCCTCCGCTTGATGACAATTGTCACCGGAATTTGCTGCTTCCGTTTAATTAATCAAACATATTATCATAACACTCGTTTGACTTAAAATTATAGTTTAGCAATCCTTAAGATTTGTAATAAATAAAGTAGTGTAATAACTCTAAATAATACTATAGTTAATTCCAACAGACCTTAGATTTAATTTTAATAAAGGGGTTATTATATTAATAAATACTCATAATGTTGTCGTATATAAATAGATGTTTATATATGTGTTGATAAATATTTTAAAAAGATAATTGAATGCTTAAAGTCGAATTATTTTTATTTTTACTGTTAGTTTTTAGACATAGGTATTGATGTTTTATGTAAGATTTAAATAAAAACATTTTTTTTAAATAAAAAGGTAAATCTCCACCAACAAGCCACAAAGTAAATAGGGAAATTTTTAATTTACTTGTTACTTTTATATTTCAATAAAAAAATATTTTCTTACTGAAACTCCTTCTTTGAGTAGTTCTTTAATGCACTCTAAACCTATGCCCTTGCCGCCTCCAGTCACCAAAGCATTTTTCCCGTTAAAAAACATTTATAAAATCTTTTAAATTTTCATTCAAAATAATTTAATCAGTAAATTCAGCCACCTATTATTGCTACTCTCAATCAACTGTGCAATAATTAAGGCCAAATTAAGACATTAACTTTATCTTATCGAAACAAGATAAAAATGACAGACAAGACTTATATATAAATGGTAGGTAGATGATAAAAAATAAAAAAGTTTCATCAGTCAAAAATTAAAACCGACGAGTTTAGAGTTAGGTACTTTATCAATTATTTTTAATGTTTTATTTTCATAACGTTAACGTTTTCAATCTAAGAGGTAGCAATAGTCAGCAGTGATTTATTTTATACGTAATCTACAAAAAAAAATTCATTCATTTGTTCATATATTGTACTTATATGAAGGTACAAATGGTTATTTTTTGCTGTGGTTCTGTGGAAATCAACTCATACAACACTGATTATTTTTTAATTTCGCGATAAACGTAGCTTTATTCTACACTATTTTAATGCAACACTAGTACAAAAGTTTATTAAAAAACATCACAATGACATTCAGCAGATATTTCCATTATGATTGAAATGTTAAATACTGAGCTCTGGCCGATTCCTCTTAAAATGAATTATGTCAAAAACGGCCACTTCGAACGCCACGAGTCCTACGTGATACAAAACATGTCAATATAAATATGAAAAAAATGTTCGAAATACTTTTTCTAAATAGAGAATTTTCAAATCATGTTTGTAATCTGCAAGCTTGTTTTAGTAATGAAAAACCGCGACTAGGTTAAAGATGCAAAATATAGTGTCTTTTTTATATTGATGAATAAGCTAAGGTAATAGGCTAGTTTCATCGTTCACTGAGAACGGGCTAGGCGCTGGGCGCACTTTATACATTTTTTTGTAGAAGGATATAAACGGTGGTTGTGATTTATAAAAAGTCATACTTATTTTATTTATTTTCCCATAAACATTATTAGTTATTATAAAACATTACTATAAAAAGTCAAATATAATAGACTTCTTCTTCTTTTCCACATCCGCTTCTAAGTGGAGCATGTGGACATCACCAGTTGCCTCCAGGAGACCCTATCACCAGCCAGCACTCACGCTTCTTCCCATGTCAATCCAGCGCCCCTTAATTCCGCCGAATAAAGTCTAAAGATCGTCATTGACGGCCTTGCCAGGATAGCGTGATCCCGCAGGTTTAAAGAAGGGCAACTTGGGTTTAGGTTCTCCTGAGGCATGCGCAGCACGTGTCCAAGCCAGGTCCACCGCCGCATCCTCAAGACGCTCGTTATTGGAGGCTGCTGCGTCTATTCTCAGACTTCAATGTTAGTTATAAAATCGAACCACCTTACACCTAATATTCTTCTCAAGCACTTACTCTCAAAACTCAGAAGTTTGGTGTTTTGAGCTTTGGTAAGGTGCCAAGATTCGCACCCATATAGGAGAACTGGCATTTTACAAGAGTTGAATAATCGGCGTTTCGTTTTGACCAAGTAAAGACTAGAGTTCCATACAACACGCATCATGTTAAAAGTTGTTCCAGCAATTCCTAGGCGGGTTGCGAGATCTTTATGCATGCTTTCATCCTCATAATAAGCTGTGCATAATCGCTGATTTGGACGATTCGCCACTAGTAGGTAGATGATATAACTGACTTTGCATTTTTTAATTATTATTTTCATAAAATGTTAGCAAATAATTGTATACAACCACTTACTATTTTTTCTATGTATTCTGGTTTCGAGACATACCTGTCTCTTCGTCTACTACTTACACTAACATCCAATCCCACTTTATACCTTGACCATAGTAGATGGACTAAAATTTAAAACCAAAGTGCTGATACGACGTTGTACTTTTCTTTGTAGACAATCGAAGATAACTCCTTGTAAACGGGGCCCTCGTCCAAAATAAATTCAATTACAACATTACAGTTTTCAGAAAATAAAAATAATAAATACAATGCTGTTTTTGTTTTATTCCACGTTAATTTATAATTTTCACCAGTAAACGGGTTTTATCCTGACCGATATCTTCAGACTGGTGGGTGAATAAACGAATTCGAATGTTATATAAATTTATATATTCGTGGAAATAAACGAGTTTAAATTTAATGAATTAAGGATAGTGAAAATTATAAATAATAGTAGAATAAATGCAAAAACATTGTATTTTTTATTAAAATTAAAATGCAGTTCCACAAAGTAATGTCGGTAGGGAAACTCGATTTATGGGATTATGTTAAATTTATTAAGTTAGGTAAAGTTCGAACGCAATTTATATCCATTTTATGTAAATTTTCCGGATATGTAAGTACCAGACATTTATTATTTTGACGTTTGATCCCCGAACACATATTACGGTACAGTACAATACAAGGACACACATTGTTTACTGATTGAAACGTACCGTTCCAAATGCCAGACCTTATTTATGTTTTTTTTAACTAAATAAGGGGTCAATTCTTGTATAATCCATTGAAATGGTGATGAATAACTTGTTTGTTTAATTCGTGTAATAATCTACTGAAACCTTATCTGGCCAATCCACCCTTTTTCAACCAGAGTTGTTTGAAAAGAACACGAACTTTGAAAAATATTTTTAAAGTAAATGCAAGCCATATTTTCTTAAGGCTTTTTTAGAATTGATCTAGTGAATCTTTTCTGGCAACACTTTTCCTTAGTTTTGTTTGCGATCAAACTTTATACCGTAAACAAACTGCCGTGTTCGTCTTTGAAAATTCTGTCATCAGAAGTAACTGTTTTGACTTCACCAAACATTAAATTTATTTATTTGGATTAAATTTAAACTTTAGTTACGTGAAAATGTTTGAATTATAATATTTATTTCTGTTGAGTAATGTATCTACATATGAATTAATATCTTTTTTATTCGTGTCTTTTTTTTACACAACTCGCGACCACAGTTAAAACAACATTAAACAGCTTCTAACCTATTTTCTAATATATATATATATATATTAAATAGCAATACACGCAATCAAATGTTTGTATTTGTTTGGTTTTATTTTTAAATTTAAAAAAAACATTCAGATTAGAAAGGGTCAATCGATTCCGTTTTCAGTCCTAGGGAGTGTTTGAAGCCCAAAAATGCACAAATTGCTTTTGTGCTTCTATAGGAATATACTCGTACATGGCCGGAATATACACGACCAAGTTTTAAAAATACCAGTGTCTGAAGCATTTTACAGGGACTACTGTTGTGGAATAAAGCTACATAGTTATATCAAAACTACTGTCCTCAATATGAGGTATGAAATCAATCCGGATGTTTTCAAGAGCTGTGGCGATGTGCATCTTGGATAAGGTGCAATGCCCTTTAAGAGCAGTAATTTGTTTTACCGTTAACTTGTACTTTTTGCTCTGTCTTTTATACTTGATCAAATGATAATGTTTAACTTTGCTTTCACGTCTTACTATATTACCTGTAAGTCCAAATAATACCTGTACCCCACTACACCATACAACTGGCTTATATCTTGAAACGGGTATATCTATGTAAAAAGATGCAATACACGCATGTTGAGTAGTAGATAAATATGCAAAAATGTAGTTGATTATAATTCATCATTGTAAATTCAATATGGGATTGCCCTGAACTGTTATCTCTCATCAACTTCGGGGTGCCTGGAAGAATGACTAGACAGGTGCCACCGTTTTGTAGCAACAATTCACGGACAGTGTATACTTGTAATGCAGTATTTTAATACTATAGATCTATTTATCTATTTATCTATTCGATCTATTTATCTATTTATAGACTTCATGAACTCGGCAATAGTTATTCCTACGTATCTAATATATTTAGTGTAGCTTATTGTTCCTATAGAACAAACCTTTTGAACTTTTTCAAAGATGGTGAATGGTAATTATATTTATTTATTCATGCATTTCATAAACAATATTTTGTTCACTTTGCCTAGCTGTATGAAACAGTACATATGATTTTCTTGTTGTTTTACTGTAGAATGTTTTATTATTTAAACTTTCTACTGATCTCTGATTTCTGATTACTGATTTCTAATGCTGTATAATTTTTAGTTTATTTTTTTAAATGTAAATCTTGAATAATATTTTTTTTTTATAAATCTTGTTTTTAATATTCATGTTTTGGAAAAAAAAATATTAAGCCAAATATGTTAATATTATAAATATTTGTAAAAGGCAGATTGTGTTATGTTAATAAAATAAAATATCTATTATGTAATGTGTTTCTTTATACCAAAAAAAATGTTATTAATATTATTTTGTAATCAGTCGTCGGAACTGGGTGATAAGCCTTGTGTTTCCGATATAAAAGCAACGATTATGAATCTTCGTTGGTTACCTGTAATTGAAAGATAAAATTGAAGATAGATTTTATCTTTAAATTAAAATTAAGTTTTCTATTGGAAAAATAAAATATGTTTTTTTCTCAACATGTTCTATTACAGTTTACGGACGAATATACTTTATATTTTCATCCAAATATACACATTTTCGTACATAAATATCGATTTTACTTTATACTGACTCGATATGTACCGATAACGATAGCGTTTATAATCGCGGCCCAGAGATATGCAGGTGAATACTGTCTAAGCCCTGAGGTCAGTTCAATATACCAACTCAAGTATCGGCAATCTTTAGATCCAGTTTTGATCTGATATCTCAGAAACAACCAGTCCTTGGAAGGTCATTCATGTAGTTAAACTACGGCAGTTTAACGTGGGGAATCATTGGAATATTCAAGTTTCATCACCAAAACATTATAAAAGAGATAAACAACAAATAAATGTATTTAATTCTTTAATAAATATATGGGAACAACACAACACCTAAGCCAATCAACTTTAATTCGGAAAATGCAAAATAGTATATTTTAATATTCAAGGTCTGGGCCCCGATTACAATGGGAAGTTAAAGTTTATCTTTAAGTTTATCTACAAAGTAAAATTATGTTTTCTGTATGAAAAGCGGAACATGTATCCATTTTTTTCTTCTAAACATGTTCAATTATAGGTTATCGACGAAGGCACTTTAATTTTTTATCCAAATATTCTCATTTTCGTACACAAATATCAGTTTTTTTTTATAGACAGCCGAAGATAAATTTCTTAACCTTCCATTGTAATCGGGGCCCTGGTGCTTAGTGGCCCCGTGATAATTTTAAATGCAACGTGCGATAGTGAATCAGCGTTCAAGAAAAATATCGTTTCAACAAATTAGGTTATTTTTTTAATCCTTAGAGACACTAAATACCAGAGAATGGGGTGCATTTCATGTATGATATTTAAATAGAGAACCGTTGACTTAACGTTTCCGCTGTCAGAAACGAAACATTGGAAGCTCTTTTTAGGCAACTTAGATTTTTTTTAAACATAATGGTTTTCTTGAACTGAAGTCGAAAGTTCAACTTTTATTAAAACGTTACTCTAACACTCTTATGAAGAAATATAAGCATCGAATTCTAGTTCTTATCTATCATTTCTAAGCCCTACGAATTCGAAAATAGTTTTTGCAAAGGTTCTTAAAGTTAGATTTGCAAACTTTCCAGCAAATGATTGACTTTGACAGCGAAAACTCGCTTTGTACTCGACTATGACAGACAAAATAAGTCTGCCCTTCCATTTTTCGTTTACAAAGAGTGTTATTTTTGGCACGTTGAATTAGCTGGGAACAGCTGGCAAATAATCGATTTTCAGAATTACTGCAAGTAACGGTTATAGACCTCAGTTCACCTATAGACCTATTCACCTCAGTTCATTCTACCCGCTTACTATTTTTGTCTTTAAACTAGGAGGCCACACATAAAAAAATGCTAAGCTTATCTGCAATATTTCAAAATGTTTTATTAAATGTATTTCCTACTCTTTCATAAACACATGCCCTTATAAAATATAATTAACTATTATTTTTATATCCACAATTAATAAAACCAATTTTTATGACCGTTCAAAAAATATTTTAACTAATCAATCTTTTAGGTTTATTTTTTCTGTAATAAAACACGGTTTAATATTCCTTTTTATTAAATCTTGAATTACGAATGCTAACATACACGCATCTTAGCTTATCTTAATTATTTTTTTATCTATCGATTGATCAAAATATTGTTTATAATAATTGAATAACGAATTAAAATCCAAAGGTTATGCATTAAAACATATTTGATGCACTAGCTTTGTGGTTATTCATTATAATAAAATAAATATAAAACAACTTTTATATTGGTTAAATATTATCTTGATAAATATGCTTGTGTAGCTTTTAAACCGGTCTGTAGAAAAAATAAGTGGTTAAAAATAAAGTTGTTTTATTATGATAATGCATTACTTTTTTTATAAGATACTCCAACAGATCCTGTTCTTTCATGAATTTGTGTGCATCTAGACTGAAAGTCATACTTAATTCAATATAAAAATTAGCCTTATTTTTTTTAATGAATACAAATATTAAAACACATTCATTAAAAAGAATAAAAACATTGTATGCAAATAACCTCAATGCCAATAGATTAATTTAATAAACAAATCTTAATATAAACAAATAAATGAAACACTTAATTTAAATGTTAAAAAATATCTACAATTAAATTTGTTATTATATATATATGTATTTTGTAGTGTGGTAATTAACTCGCGGATAATGTTATCAATCAGGGCTGGTTTATACCAATGAGTGGATTTATAGCGCGTTATAGCGCATATTTACGTACTAAATACGCACTATAAATGCGTTCATAATACCAGCCCTGTCATAATAAGTCAGTCCTAAAACCATCTACATTAAAACAAATAATTTGCATATTCTGATCGAACGTCGTCTATTATACATACATAAATAAAGAGACATCAATTCTTTAGAATGTATACAATGATCATATTGTTATAATATGCCATAATAAATGGCAAACAACCATCAATAAGGTCTAAAAATATATATTTATGTTATTTCTAAAAACATGTTCGTAAAGGTTTGTATTAAAGTTCTTTGTATTATTTGTTTATTGTTATCAACCGGTTATTGTAATCAAAAACTATATGTTATCACAATAAGCGGATTCCAAGCATTACCATTAATTATAAAACTATTTCTTAGTTTTCGTTATTACAAACGTGATTATAATACAGTATTATTGCGACGTCTTCAAGACTGGTATCTTTATTAAGGAGTTCAATGTATTTATACAAAACAGAGGTAAGGATAGATAATTCAAAATTAATTCGGGACGATGTTCCGCTTCTCACACTCTCGGTTGAACCACAGGTGCTGGGATGCCATTCTCAGCTTAAGATACATTTAACTCCTTAATAAAGATACCAGTATCGAAGATGTCGCGAAAGCGATGAAACTGGTCACTGGATTTTCCAAATTTGTAGATTAAAGTATCACTCGTCTTTTATTTGTACAAAAAATTACAATAACTTCCATCAAGAATTATCACTAACAAACTTAAATGTTTCAGTATTATTGGTATTTAAAAGCATTTGAACAAAGTCGCAATACGTTGAAGCTCGATTTCAAAACTAACAAAAGCATAATTACAAAACAATATGTAATTAGACAGAAAAATCCAATGACAAAATCTTACTTGCAATGTTTTCATGAATATTTACATCTGATTACAACGTTTGAATCATCCTGCTATAATCTATCAATATTTTTGAATTATTTGAAATACACGTTATACAATATCTTTGCTAATAGCCATTGAGATTTTCTGATTAATTCAATGCGTTAGTGTAGAAAATTATGAATTGCTTACGATTTTATTAAATTGATTATAATTTAAAGTGATCTTGTTTCTTCAGGACTTACTTTGTTTACTTCGTATATGGACCTACCTCCTTCACTCACCCATGTACTGCCATTATACCCATGGAGCAACATATGGACTACGCCAGTCGCCACATTTTCTGGTCTGAAAATAAAGTTAATTTTAAATAACGTTTTTTTCTTTTAATTTTTTTATTTGGAAAAACCAAGAGTGAGTCCAATTAAATTGTTCACAACCATACAAATTTTTTTGAAAACATACTAATGAAAAAAAAAACAAAAATGAACCAGTTATAAAATAATAATCACGTACCCAAGGCGTAAAGAGGAATGTAAAGGATAAGGAAAGATTAGGATAAGGATAAGTTAGAAAGAAAAGGGGATTCTTTTGAGGAGTTTACCCATAAAAATGCCTATAAAAAAGAAGACATGAAAATAACGAGACAGTAATACTTATTTCATTATAGTAGTTCTGATAATTTATTTCTCAAATTTACTTTCAATATTTTTTTAATATTTTTATTTAGTCTTAAAACAGTACAAAAATATACATGAATGTCCTTATTTTAACGTATATCTAATAATTATTTTATCGATTGTATTTTAGAATTTATTTTAAAGGTGTTAAAAAACTTTCATCAAATATATAATATCTGCTTAATTCATACGTATTTTACGAATACTTTGTACCTCTTTTCGTGTGTATGTATTTAATTATAAATATGAACAATCTTGAAAAAAAACATGAATTTATCACATAATTGATTTTAATTAATTCCTAAAAATACGTTTTGTAAAGCACTTTCAATTATATTTTTAAACAATGCATACCTATGTAAAACGGGTTAGGTTGCGTGGGTAGTCTCGCAGACTACTGAACATGGTCCGATGTTCAAATCCCGCCCTACAACAACTCGTTGCCTATTTTCTAACATGGTTATTTACGACCCAAAGAAAATGGCATTTAAATTGAAATATTTGGGTAAATCATAAGAACGCATATACCAATTTCTTTTTTTAAATCATCATTTTCATCATTCCCTTTCCGCACCTAATGGTTCATAGGGCATTGCATCGGTACACCTATTGCAGCGTATCTTGATCATTTTTGTTACATAAAGGTAAGATGATCAGTCTTACGCTTCAGGTACCAGTCCAGGGACTATGAAATATTGTGGAGTAAAAACCGCCTTAAAAATAAATATTTCATATCAAACATGGCGGGAATTGAACCCGAGACCTCTTGCATGGTAGGCAAATACGCTGACCATTACACCACGTGGCCGACAGAAATAATAAACTAAAAAAATATGACTTCTTAAAAACCATGCCAACTGACTATGTATGTCGCAGAACCGATGAAACCAGTTATCGGTCTATCAAACTATGTTGAATAAAGTATCATTTATTAAAATTTATATTTTAAGTTTCCATGATTATAATTTAATATATTATGTTTTTTAATTTGTCGATTAAAATGTGTCATACGTATTTAATTTTCCGAATGAAATTCATTGATTCAGTTTTTTATGGCTGTAATAATCGTTTGACTTACTTTTGTGTTGCTGTGGTAGAAAGTTCCTTAAGCCACTGTTTCCCAATATCTGGGGAGAGCATCTTGTTGCTGGCCCCCGAAATGATCTTGGTGTACGTTATTCCTGGACAAATGGTCATCATCCGTACACCGGTAGTCGAGTAATGAAACGGCATCTATGTACAAATGTTATTAACAAATTACTCATCATTTCTCGAGTCATAGAAATGTAATATAGAAAACATAGATAAACTAACTGTATTACAAAATAAAGCCTTTAGAATCATTTTGAAAAAAAACAGATATACGAGGGTAAAGTCGATGGTAAATGAAATGAAATTATTAACATATAAACAAAGAATATTTTACAATACAATGATATTTGTTCATAAAATTATAAACTCTAATAAAAAAACAGATTTTGGAAAAAAATTGATCGGAACCAGCATGAACACGATCACAATACTAGAGAAAAGAACAAAATTAGACTTCCATTTAGGAAAAAGGCAAAGTCACAAAATTCAATTTTATTTAAAGCAATTAAAAAGTATTACGAAATGGAAAAAAATATTTATGAATAAAAAAACATATCAAAATTTAAAATAATGGTCAAGATATGTCAACATATGTGTGATAAACAATTTATAAATTAAATATATTTGCAATGTTATTATTAGAACACACATAACAATATGTATGATATGTGTGCCCTACTTTAAGATTTAAATAAAAATAAAATAAAAATAAATATAACACATCGTCTTTGCATATTCATAATCTCTAATGGATGTTTTTGTACATTTGGAATTAATCGGTAAAAACTAAGTAGTGTTAAAGCTAACAACAACATTATTGGGTTGGGGTGCGAGAGTTAGAATACGTGTAGGGAATGGAATGTTAATATCGGAGAAGTCCTCAAAGTAATAATTCTCTAGAGAAGCCCTTAAGCGTTCCAAATATTTGGTTTGGTTTTAGTTTGGTTCTTAGTTTAACAACAAACGTGTAATGAACGGTTTCGGTTTGCGCTTGCAATTCTCAACGCAATTACCTACGACCCGTTGTATTACAATAATCTGTAGCTAACTTCGTGGTCAATGAATGAATGGTTTTTCGTATGGACGACTCTATTGGGTTATTACTCTAAAGAGACATTGGATTAGAGCTCAGGATAGCAATCGTTTATGGAGCATAAAAAAAACATGGTTTAGATCTTCCTTTTAAGCTGACATTCGCACATAGCTGAGTCATAGTTTTTTTAATCTGTACTTATGGATAACAGTAATTGAAAAATGAACTCATCTTTTAATTTCAGTTGGTACAGAAGTAAATAATCTTCGATTTCGTGTATATTTGTATAAACACCTGAGGTAAAGGGTATTTTTTTGTTGTAAATAAGTTAATCATTAAGCTTACTGAAAATGCTGTAGTCAGGCCAATGATTCCATTGGATATTGCTGAATAAATTGGACACCCTGCTGAAGGGTGAATACCAGACACTGAAGACATATTAACAATGGTACCTCCCTCCTTCCCTTCCAGTTTACTCATGTACTTTAGTCCTAGCAGAGTTCCTCTAATAGTTCCATTCTACAGAAATTACAATTAGCTTTTATTAACAAACATCTTAATTTTAATATATTAGCAATTTTTTTATTATTATTTTTGTATCTGTAGTGTCCATGCATTATGTAATAATGTATAGGCACTGACATGACATTAATGTGTAGGTACGTTTTATATATATTATTTAAGTGGCTAGTAACGCGAGGCGGCCGGCTCTATTCATTCACTTTTTGCCTTCCTAGTCACTCACACGTCCTTGCTTTTTTAATTGTATTGAACTTTCTGATATAATTGTCATACAAAGTTTCATAATTAATGTGAATAATAAAGCGCCCTTGAGATGATGTACCGTAAAAAAGAGTCTTTATAAATTGGACCTAACTATTAGTATTATTTGAATTACTTACTAAATTAATGGCAATTTCTTTTTCCCACAATGAGTCATCTAATATTCCTGCGTTGTTGATAACAATATCCAATCTTTGGAAACTTTCATGAACGGTCTTGAAAGTTTTCTCCATTTCGGCATCGACAGATACGTCACACTTTACCAGCATTATGCGATCCTTACCAAATTCTGCTATTAGCCTTCTGCAAGAATCCTGGGCCACCATTTTGTCAACCAACGCCAATTTCTTAAATGATACAAAAAAAACGTTAAAAAAATATTGTTTGCACGGTTAATTAGCAGAACAAGTCCAAAAAAGTTAAGTACCCACGCAATTTCAACTGAAAATATTATACATTTCTCAACATACCCGAAACTGTTTTAAAGACCGTGGGTCTTCCTGTCGGTTTCACTTACACAAAAAAGCAATGTTTTTTTTTCAGTAAACGAGTAACTCTTTTAAAAAACAAATTTAATTTAATAAAGATCATATTACATCCATCAAATTATACATTTATACAACGTTGCTTTGACTATCCAACTAGGGTTCCCTGTTCTCAGACAGTCAAAAAAAAAAAACAATAATCAATACGTTGAAAAATAAATAAAGGTATTCGACATAGTGAAATACACTGTAAAAAATGTAGTAAAAAATATTAAATATGTTAAAATGGTCAATTTCACATATCGCGACTTTCACTGTGAGTTTGGAATATTCTATGGAAGGCCTCTGCCGGATGTTGTTATTCTTTCTCATAACCATATTCAAAAACAAATGGCAGCAAAAACTTTATTTACTTAAATCACAATAGCCTATGTCCATCACTGTAATTTAAAAAAAAAATAATTACATCAGATTGGACTATTATTATCTTTGTTTAATGTCTTAACTCCGACACCCTTCATATAATTCACCAAATTTCAATTGTTGATTTTTGTAAGGTTTTGGAGCTGAAATCTTTACTGATGCGGGTAAGATTCATCTTATTGAATTTTTCAACCTGCATTTTTCGCAACGCCTAAAAATATTTTTCAATTTTTATACTTCTTGGACCAGTTGGCTTCACAAAAACTTTGACAAATATCAACATATGGAAGAATTAAAGAAATACTTATGTTTAAACATAGGAAAATGGTAAATGTTGCAAAGTGTGTAAAGTAGACACTTAATCCAGCTTATGACAGATCATAGGACCTTGTAAATGTCTAGACTTCTGTATTCCCTTCTCTGAAATGTTCTCCATCTTAGATGTAATGTGATAATTGCAGTATTTCTGTTGATTTTTTCCAAAATCGTCATAGTCGTAACCTTTTAAAACACGGTCGTATAACTGTCGAGATTAATTGCAATCGTGTTTTAATGATCTTGTGAACAACAAATAAGTATTTTTTAGAAAATTATTCGCTCGCATACATTATTGTAGTAATAATTACGTTTCTTTAGGATTTTTACTACTGATTTTTAAAATATTTTTGGTAAAATAATGTTTTTTTTTTTTTTTTCCTTATTCGTATTTAGTAGGTATGTTGTTTTCATCCTTACATTCAATATATATTTATAAAAATGTTTTTTTTAATAAATGGCACTTAGTGCCATTTACATATGATTAGTTACACATGTTAATTTATTAGTAAAATATGACATTACCAAAAACTAACGGTTAAACTAAAGAATTAATTGTAAATATTATTTTAAAGGTGTGGAAAAACAGATAGTATAAAAAATAAATAGAATAGTCATGAAATATTTGTATGTTTATTTTATTATAATACTACCTTTTTTAATAAATCATTTAAAAACCAAGGTCGACTCAAAGATAAAATAAATTTACCAAATGCTATTAAATATTTGTAAATCACCACTGACTGACTTTTCCATGTCCACCGGTTTCGAGACACACCCGTCTCTTTGTCAGGACACCAATTAAAACAACATGCAAAACCCACTTTACATCTTCACCATAGTTGTGTGACCATAACATATTATTATTAAAATGCATGTCGTGTCGGTTTCATATTTTTTTGAAACAAATATTTAATAACATCCAGTAAAATGTTTGACCACAAAGTTAATGCTTTAAATATTAATAATATAAAATAAAATTTAATTTTTCTTACCTTTATCCCCCTTAGAAGTAATTCTCTCGAAATATGCAATCCTATTCCATTTGAACCCCCTGTAATAAGACCGCACTTTCCTTCAAACTCTTCTGAGACATACGACATTTTTCTTCAGGATTTATTTATAAACTGCCTTTAACTGAGCTTTGTTCTGTACTTGTAAACAAATGTTTAACTTCGAAATTAGAACTTTCTAAATTAGACGTGAACTCGACAAGCGATCAAAACTAACTGTTGACTTGAACCAATAACGGGCACTATTTAAACGGGTCAATATTTTTCTAAAGTGTTATTTGCATAATTTATAAACGTAAGATTGACAGATTTAAAAATGTTGAGCCGTGAAAACGCGTCGGGCGTTGGCGTCCATTTTAAAGGGGAGTAATGGCCACAGCAAAACAAACTTTATATATTGTTTGATTTGGTTTTCTATTTAAAAAAACCAAAGTAGATGACTTAATTATAATTTTTGTTAATAAACTATGATTATTATTATTATTATTTATAATAACCGAATAAATAATAATTTGAGAATACTAAATCTTTTGCACATCGGAATCTTTTTTTTCATGGTGGTTACGTCCCGCGCAGGACAGTGTAAAAAAACTTTTAAAAATCGTAACGAAGATTATTCACCAGCACTATCATATATTCAACGTCTAATAAGTTAAAGGGAAATCCAAAATCAAATAGTATGATTACATTGCTTAGAATGTGCAGATTATACAACAGCATTGAAAACGTAGAGATCAACATTTTTGACGCTGGATTGTTTAGGTTTAAGAAGTGTGTACAAAATGCGTTTTTATATTGATATAATAATTTTGTACATTTAATGTTGATGGATTACATTGCTGGTTTTGTTTCTATGCATATTTTGTTTATTGTTTTTACTAGTATTTTATGAATTGTTTTTACTAGTTTTAATAACTTATTGGGAATAGAAAAAGCATTTTATCGAAAATCGGAGATAAATCACCAATACAGTAGACAGTTTTGCAATGTGTCGCAATATGTTGCGGAGTACGTAATAAAATAGTAACCAAATATGTAATTGACTAACAGACTCTACGTTTCACTCTCGATAATACGGGTATGTTTGGGAGCGAGAGAGACAATTTCACGCGTCACACGCGCGAACAGTAAAGTCTCTAGTACTTAAGTAGTTGTTAATTATATCTGGAAATTCGTTGTTATTTTAAATTTTTAAAATATGATATAAGTTAGTATAAATATAAATCTCCACCAACAAGCCATAGAAAGTGGAATTTTAGTTACTTGTAAAAATGAATAAAAAATAATTATATATATTAACGTAAATAAAAAAAAAATAAAAGACTTGGTGCCTATTAGTAGCTCTCCGACTTTCATCAGGGTGGTTCTTTCACCCGCGCTGCGAGCATGAGTTAATGGATATTTCATGTTTATATCATTTAGATTTAAAATATTATCACTTTTAACTTCAACTTTATAAATAGCTGAAGCAGTTGCTTATGAATATTCTATTTTTCCGATTTGCATGTGTAATCACTACACAGCACCGTAACGCGCGGATGTTTTTGGTAGAGAAAGAAAAGTGTTAATTTAACCGTATCGTCGGTTTTTTGTGACTTCAAAAAAAAACTTTTTGAAACACTGTAAAATAAAACATTTGTTAGTGTGTAATAAGTTTATGTTCCTTTAATTATGTTTATTTTATTATAAAATCAAAATTTTGAATTAGTCAACTATATTATGAAAATCCCTCTTCTCCACTCCTCCACTCTATTTCCTCATCCCTTAACCTTCTTAGGAGCTCTTTTTTTTCTCATGTCTTATAAAATATATTATTTTTCTCTTTACTTTGTAACATGTTCACTCATTATATTTGTGAAAAACTTTAACTGGATGTATGTACTATTTTTGATATTTTGTATTCTTATATTACAACTGTTGTTTTTCCTTAATAAATAAAAATAAAATAAAATAAAAATAAAAAATAACTTGTAAAACTCCTAAATCCTAAACTAGCTTTTTTGGGGGAGAGTAAAAATTGTTATTACTTATTTGCGAATACTTAATAGCTGAGTTTTATTTCGATATTTTTTTTAAATAATGCAACACTGTGCGGATAAAAAAGATGTACACAAACATATAGATTATTTTATGTCCTAACAGAAAACGCCAAAATATCATTTTTGGACATTTCTTGAGTTTTACAAGTTAGAGTGACGACACAAAGTATTCTGTTGAAATATTAATAAATAAATAATAAGAACTTGTACTTTGTACACAAGTCTTCCCATTTCTACATTGTTCAACAGAAATATACAGGTTTAGGTCATTATTTTCGTATGGAAAGTGACACATATTTTTTTTGCGCTTCATAATACATTATCGAAGCAATTTTTTATTCCTTGGTCAACGCTAGCATTGTTTTAATTTGAATATACTTAACCACTCAACCCATTATGTAAACGTTTAATTATTTCTTACTATATATTCTACACTTTTATGACATGAAAAAAAAACTGCTATCCTAAGATGCATATTTTTATTGTTTTTTTTCTCAAATAATATTTCAACATAAGTTTTGTCACGGCTTCTTTACAGTTTTAATTCATTTTTATAATTAAAAGAGATACATTTAGATTTCATATAAAATAATTCAATTTAGAATGTCAACTCATTTAAAGCAATCGAATGAAAAATACATATTTTTTAAAGAATAGGCCAAATAACACAATACTTCTTAAACACATTAAAGTTACACTTAAGTATAGTGGTATAATTCGGATAGGAATACCATTCTTATATAGTGGTAGAATAGGGATGGAATTCCCATCCCAATTATACCACTTTACTTGGGCGCAACTTTACGCCGAGTTTATGAGTAAGGCTCCTCGTTAATTACGAATTGAAAAAAATATGCGTAAATTGCCTTGAATTTTGACATGACCTCGAATATTCGTTTAAGAGTCCTAACGCATTCTTCTATACAATTCAATTACTCACCTACTAATACTAATTAATAATAAGAACGTATTGATTAAATCATCCTTGATAAACAGAATTTTGATTGTGTATTTTTTCAAATTTATTTATCATTTTGAAAACCCGTCAGGGTTTTATGTCATGTTGTTTATATCTGGTGAATGTAGTCATCATATGCTTTTCAATGCTAATTATAAATTTGTCTCCTATTTCATTTTTCAAGTAGTCAGTAAATTCATTGTAGTGGTTAAGTCCATTGTTTAGTATTTTTTACTATCCTGCATTTGTTCTTGCTTTTTTTAATGTGGTAATGTTCTTTTTGTCTGTTATTATATTTGCGTATGTCAGAATTTTCTTTTTCTGTTATTGTTATACCATCGTCTTTTATATTTCTCAATGTAATATTGTGTTCAATTTTTATTTAGTATTTTATGAAAAACTGGCGTGTTTCAGTCGTAGGGGTCAAGTAGGGTTAGTTGTATTTTAGTTTTGTTTTTTTGTCTTTGTTACTGGTTCAGCGCAGTTTGCTTTTAACATAAATCTTTGTAAACAAGTACTCGGAACCCTCTAGGAATTATATCAAATATGAAAAACACATTTAAGGGAATAAGAAAGTATTGGCATTTGTTGGGTTTGTGATCAGAAATTGGCTAGATTGTGTACCCATAAGTCCTTTTCACACATGTCACGCCAATCCACCCGGCCCAGTAATTTTACAGGAATAACCCTACAAAAGGCGACACGTTGTATATGCGTTTGTATGATGAACGCGGTAAAGTTACCGGGCCGGGTGGTTTTGCGTGGCATGTGTGAAAAGCGCCATAGATACATTTTAAATATATTTTTTATGTGTTTTTACACTTTTATCTTAAAGTCTTTTTAAATATTTGAGTTCGAACCAATTTCAATTTACATCATCATAATATCTTTATCCGCAAACGCAGTGTATCCCGATCATTTGTTAAATGAAGGTTAGATACTCAGTCTTACGCTTCAGGTGCCAGTCCAGGGACAGTAAAAAAAACAGCATAGGAGTTGCGGTTTTTATTTTTTTATTATTTTACATACCTGTTTGTAACTTTGATAAAAATAATTAAAACAAAAAATTTGTGCAATATAATTTATTTATGTTTCAAGTCTTATTAAAAAGTTTGTGTTCCAAAGAAAATTATCATGGTTTTAAATAAAATTTTAAATTAGTAAATTTAGAGCGGCTATATTATCACAAATGTATTAACACTAAATTAAAATTTAATAACATTTTTTAAAACAAGAGAAATCTCATGGAGTTGGATCGTACGTTTTTAAATAGTTTTGCAATATTAAAAAAACAATTTTCATCCTGTTATCTTAATGTTATTAAATAAAATATTTGTATATTATTATCTACGTGGGCTTTTTTATCAAATATTGTTCCCACAAGATTAAACATTTTATTGCAATCAGTGCACGTTGGTGTTAGTTTCTAATAGCATGTGTCCTATCAGCACGTTAGTATTTACATGTTAGTGTCCTGACGAAAAGATAGGTACATCTCGAAACCAGTACACATAGACAAATCGATAAGTGGTTAATAGAAATATTTACTAACATCTATTATATTATTTGTAATTTGCATGCTGTGGACAGTAGTCAACAAACATTGTTGGCCCATTAATATTTTGTTTTGTAAATGTTTATGGATATTGATTTTAATCTGTTATTGTTCACAAATAAATAAATAGGTTACAAACTGTAAAAATGAACGAAAATTATTATTGTTTTAATTATTCTGGTGCTCAATCACAGATGTTTATCAAATCGAAGAAAAGTCCTTAACAACGTATACATAGGTAATTTTTATCGCGTCGGTAATTACCGACAAGTGCGGCCATTGTGATTGAGCTGCCAGTCGACTTCCAATATTTTATACACAAATATTTTAAAAGAAAATACAATGCAAATAATATTAAAGGTGTTTTTGCACTCAAAATTAACACGCTGCATCCCTTTACAATTTATATTTTATTAGATAATTTTGTATTTATCGTAACTACTTCTTCATGGCCAACCGTTCTGGGATGTTTACTTCATACACTGGTTTCCCTCCTTCGCTCACCCAAACCGAACCGTTATCAGCGTTTTTTAGGATATGCATCATGCCTTGAGCCACGTTATCAGTCCTGTAAAATAATTTTAATAATATTCATTTACTAATTAAATACATCATTTTTTATGATACGTAGGTTTGTAACACTAAAGATCTAGTGGCTTCAGGAATCAAACCTAGGACCTCAAGAATGGTAGACGAACGCATCTACCATTACACAAATAGGCGGACTTATCTACACTCGATTTTCTTACTCAGGATTTTTACCTGAGAACAGAAATCGAATCCAAAACACTCGTCCAGACTTCTGATTCTATTTCGCAAAAAGATATGTATCCATCTAGATACAGATTACTAATTGATAAAATTGTATATACATTCAAATATTACCTTTGATCTAGTTACACAGGTGTTCATTAAACCTTGTTACATCCGAAACCACAATGATCAGTATGAGCAAGAAGACATATTGGCACATTAAAATATTTTTTTAGAACGAATAAAATTTAAAAAAATAAAATTTCGAAAAAAGCAAACGGTTGCTTACTTCTGCAGGGCAGAAACGAGGAGGGGGAGAGGGGAGTCTGATACTGCGCCGCGCTCCTCTCACTTCTCCCCTGCAGAAGTAAGCAACCATTTGTTTTTTTTAAATATTTTTTTATTTTTTATTTCTTTGCATATGCTAATATGTTTTCTTACCCACACTTATCATTGTGGTTTCGCATGTGACAGGGCTTAAAGAACACCCTGTATAATATTAAAGTGCTAGTGAAAAAAAAAACGTTCCCTTACATAAAGTTTTTAGTTTGAGGCATAGGTGCGTTTTAATCTATATTTAGCTATAAATTTTACAAATTTGGCGGGTTCTTACAGTTGGGCAGGAAGAGAGCTCAATTCACGGTGACACTCGGAGCCCACATCCTCAGCCAACTGCCTTTTGCCAGCTCCAGTGATGAGGTCGGTAGTGGTCACTCCGGGGCACATCACTAGCATTCGGATGCCAGTCTTTTTGAAGTGATAGGGCATCTGTGATAAGAGAAAAGCTAATGTAATAACTGTATCATAAATTTGATTTGATATTTCTACTAAGCGGTGATGTTCTTTAATAATAAAGAACTTATATTTGCCATTCTGAAACTCGAATCAGAAAAGTCTAGACCATTATTATTACTAATTATTTTAATAATCCAACAACGACAAAATTAATAATAAGGATAATGAAGAGGTACAGAATAAACATAATATTATATTTATTTATTTTTTGTCCAGTTTAGTTCAGTGCCAAAAATCAACGTGGTTCAGCCAGATGAACCTCACCCACGTGATAAAGGTTTCACCTTTTTTACTTCACAAAAGTCAATTGATGGAAGAGTTGAGAAATGTGGATATTTTATCATGGGCAGAATGATAAATGTTACACAGAAGTGAAGTGGCCACTTAAAGCAGCCATTAACAGGTCATAAGCCCTGTTAGTGCCTAGACGTCAATATTCCCTTCTCAAAATGTTTTCCCTCTCTGTTGTAACAAACAGCATTTAGATGAAAAATATGACATTCACATATTAATACACTTAGACATGCCCTAAACCCCTTAGAAATAATGACATTTAAGTCATTCCCAAACGCTCTGTCATGCTCAACGCGTGTTTAGTCATTCTTCGACCGTCACTTAGGCGTGAGGTTATAACCTAAACCAAAATGCCACCTTGTGCCATAAAAGCGTGTGAAAACTTTTCGCATATACATTGAAAATTAATTGTGTAACTTTTCATTAGTGATTAACAAATCTTCATCAATTAATATTCAAATATAAATATTATTTTTTGTAAACGTCCAACTACGCCTAGCAGTGCAATAGCGAAGCTCATGGGTACAGTAGTGAATTGATATAAATACATTTTTAAATATTATAAACGTCAGTAAATATTATTTTTGCATTACCCAAAATCCAGTGAAAAAAAACATAGCGAGGTAAGATAGTACAGAAGTTAAGTATACCGTCTCGATATATACAGATGAAGATAGCGTTCATAATCGAGGCACAGAGGATGTGAGAGCACTCGCCCTTGCCTAACAGCCCGACACTTGTAGAACTTGGGCTCGGATGGCGATATTTACAAATGGAAATGAAAACACTCGCCCCCCATTTAGTAGCCTGGCTCTTTAAACGCTTGGAGGGTGAGAAACAATTAATGGTAATTGGTCACAATATATCTCTACGGATCGCAGTGACTTTTTGAGTTGGTTGGGCACTGACCCCATATACAAGAACGAGAATGAGCTATCAATAAAATACCTAAATTAACAAAAGTTAAATATTTGGTACATACCGCCCAAGACCTGGTGAGCCCAACGACGGCGTGTTTGGTGCCGACGTACACTGGACAGCCAGCCAGAGGAGCCAGGCCCAGGATGGAAGCGATGTTGACGATAGTTCCTCCGCGTCCTCCCTTCTCTTTGCTCATGATGTTCATGGCGAGCATAGTGCCAAATACCACAGCATTCTAGAAAATTGACATTTTTTTAGTTAAGTATTCGCCTGAAAATATTTTTCAAATTTTATACTCCTTCTTGGAACAATATTTTGAATATGTTCATATGTTTGTAGACGAGGGTTCCTCCTTCTTGCGAGTTATCGAGATTATCATAAATTATAATAAAACTGAAATGGATAACTATAGGGTTGAATTCAGTCCATGTCTGAAAACATTTGGACATACATTGGTACCTAAAATACCAGTTGTCAATCACTAATGTATTCCTAATAACAAATTCGAAATTAAAATTTTATTAAATTGGTTTTAAAGTTTGACGTTTTACACACCTACATGCGTAGTTATAAAATATATATACCGTATAATGGCATTAAACTTCCTTATTTTTTATTACAATTATATTCTTTTCTTTAAAATGACTCTCGGAAAGCGAATTTCCCGTGCAAAAGTTTTTTTTAATAAGTTCAATTACCGATTAAGATACTTCAAATTTTAATTCAAATAAACAGTGACGTATAATAAATAGATAAGTTACGAGACTTTACTGACATTATGCATTAATTCATTAAAACAAGCTTCGAAATAATCGCATTTATAGTTTTTTTCTTTCAACGCATTATTTCTCCCACAATTTTTTTAATTTTTTTTTTTTAATTTTGAAAGAGTAATTTTTATTACAGGCGTAGCATAAAATTGGAATAAACATCTTCTATCTATATTTTTAAATATTTTGAATATATGAAGACTGTTGACTTAACGCATTTAGTCAGTAGAGCCTCGCGTTATTTCTATACTACATAACTACATATAAGATTTGCCAAATATTGGGTTGACCTCAACAAGTTTTTTAAAAAAATAGACACTTGTAGCGTAACACGACCACAATCATTTATGTAGAAAAGAAATACGCAAGTAAAATTTACGAAATGGTGAATTAAAAAAAGTAAACATATCTTTATTTTTAATATACTTTTGCTGTTCACAAAAAATATTTAAATTATGTTATTTAAATATATCTAATCTAAATAGGAGTTTCAGGACACAATGTGTATGACGTGAGCGGTCCTGACATGTTTTATCACAAACAACTGACTCTATCAACATTATTCTACTTTACAATGCTTACTTTAACCAATTTATCGTCTTAACAAATAGAAATTACATAATTAATCAAAACAGTAAGATGCGTGCAAGATCCAAATTAACTAAGAATTATTCCCCACCATCTTACTGTACGATTAAATTCGAAAAATACATTTGTGATAACGTCTTGAAGTAACTTCTGTGAAAGTTTTTAACATGAGCCCGGAGCGGCTTCTGACATTTTAACTTGAATATTGTAAAAAAGAAACTAATTCAAAATTTATATGGAAAATGGAGGCACAAATCACCTATCATTTTCCACGCGCTTGTGACGTGTGTCTGTTTAATTTTGCGTCATTGCACATATAAAATATTTTCAAACAAAAAATTCAATTTAACTTTATAGGCAATTGAAGAGAATTTTGTTCACTGCCCTTTATAACTGGGGCTTGTTGAGATACCTATTGTTATAAATAAATTTATTAATTTTCATTTCAAGAGTATTCTTACGAAATTGAGGAGGATTTGCTTCTCCCAGAGTCCATCATTCATGATGCCTGCGTTGTTAATGAAGAGGTCCAAGGTCTTGAAGTCCGCCATGACGGTATTTACGGCCCCCTCGAACTCCCCCTTGTTGGTGACGTCACACTTGACGAACTTCAGCCGATCCTTGCCGAACTCCGCCCCCAGTTTGGCGAGCGTCTCCTCCCCAGCGGAGACGTTCATGTCCAGGATGGCGCATTTCTTGAGAAGAAAACAAAGAAAAAATTGTACCAATACTGATAATTTAAAATATTCAGCAAAATCACCAGTGTTTGCCATTGAGATATAATATATAGAGATACAGAGACACTTTATACAAATCCGAGCTGAAAAATCGTTCCCAAAGGGAAGGTAATGACCAGCGGGGGGAGCAAGTATAGTCACACCGTATCACGTCGACTTTGACAAGCAAAACAAGTAGTACAGTAAAAAGCACGGTCTGTTTACATCGGTCTACTGTAAGTTCTATTCAGTATGTCGGTCCTTTCTGCATACGTGTCACCTTTGTTTATCGTTTCACCATACTAACTAAGCAAGACAGAGACAGGAGATAGCTTACAGTTACGTTGTACGCATAATTAATACTTGTAACAACATATTATTAATAAATAAAACGTTTTCTCACATTCAAAGAGCTCTTTTAAACAAGTACCGTTTAGAAAAAAACATTACTTATCGGTGAAAGGTCATACCATCGCTTTTTCTATCTTTTCCAAGTCGATTTGTGCAGTATCTTAACGTACATATAGGAATTTTAGTAATTGCGAGGAGAAAAGTACCCGGGAAATGCTCGCAACAAACTAAAGTCCATTCTATCAAACATATGCCAATTGGCCACATGTTGAGGGACCATATTTCAAACGTTCGTGTTTACTCTAGTTATATACCTCAATGGTTTTTGCCACCATTCGTGTAATTTCAGTTGAGTAAAATTCAATTAAACTCACGAACAATAGTAAAACAACCAAAAAATTCAACTAATTAGTCAACAATGTATTTTCCTTCTTACAACAATTTAGTCAATAATTCATAGCATCTTCGCCGTACACTGCGCATATATAGCAACCAGCTTTGGCAGATGTATTCCCTCGATTGAACGCGAACAGACGGAAGTGGCGAAAAGGCTCTCTTTCGTCTACTTGACATTCCTTTTAGAAGGTTTGTAATAAAAAATAATATTATGTGTAACGCAAAAGCAAATACAATGTTTTTTAGAACAGAAATTTTCTGTCAAATAACGTATGACATTTACCATTTTGTTTTACTTTTGGTGCACATTTTTCAATTTGGACAAAACTTATGTGAAAACTTAATACATCAAAAATGTTAAAACTAAATACAATGTTAACCAGTGTGTAAATTGATTTCTCAAACCTCCTTATTTTCAAGAGAGGAGTTATGGACTTTATTTTTTTAGTGGGAGGGATTTGAGTATGAAACACCTTGATGATTTTCCGAATGTTTGAGTTTGCTATTTACCATATTGATGTTCCATATATTTATTTTTTTCAATTTTTTTTTATGTTTCTGATTGAATATAATATTTGTGGTATATCTGAGTCAACTAATTACTCGTCCCAAGTCAACACAGGAGTTTTAGTCCCATGGAGTTGGGACTTATGTCTTAGGCCTCCGTGGTATAGTGGTCAAGACGCTTGATGCACACACGAAAGGTTCCGGGTTCTATTCCCGGTGAGAACACAAAAAATAAATGTGATTTTTTTCAAGTCTGGGTGTTCTGTGATGTAATTCACCACTGTGATTAGGCCAAGTAAAAAAAAGTGAAATAAACTACTTATAAGTAAAAAAATACTAAAAATTATAGCTAAAATTATATATCATAAGCGCTGTAAATGCTGTAATGTTGTGTAACGGTCAGCGCTCTTGCCTACTATGCAAGAGGTCTGGGGTTCGATTCCCGACATAGTTTATATGAAATACTTATTTAAAAGGATGTTTTTTCACACTGGAATATTTTACAGTCCCCCCTGGACTGTGATGCCTGAAGCGTAAGACTGATCATCTTACCTGCATGTAAGAAAACTGATTAAGATATTTATTTAGTTATTTATTTTGTTCATTAACGCCCAAAAGGCATTTACAAAAAATAAAAATGAAATACATGCTAACATACTAAATAATAAACAGAATATACAGAAAAAAATTGTGAAATTAGTTAAAAAGGATATGATAAAAAGTTTTACAAAGTAAAAAAAAAACAATAATAACAAAGGTATGCAAGAAAAAACAGTAAGCATATAAACAAAAAATGCAAAGATATAAGCTTATGAAATAAATTATGTAAAGCAAACAATAAATAAAGTGTTACGGTAAGCAAGAAAGACATTTTTAAGTTAAATTAATAAACAAGCAAGCATATATTATCACGAAAAAATAAGAAATAAAAATATGTTTCTATGAAATGCGTATTTGCCAATACTACAATGCAATTTGATATAATAGTAAAAAATAAAAAACAAGTATAAGGTAATAAAAATAAACAAGTAAGTATTTTTTTTTTAATTTATGAAATATGCTGCGATTGGTATACCAATGCAGTTCCCTATCCACCATTAGATGCGGAAAGGGAATGATTATGATTTTTTACTTACCTGCACTTCAATAACTAACTGTATACCTATTTAATTTTTTTGCTTTCAACTCTTATAATTTTTTTAACACATTTAATTGTATACCAAGGGCGAATCGTCAAAATGAGCGATTATGCACAGCTTACCATTATATTTAACTTTCGATTGTTTTTATGTAACCATGATTATGGGGAAATAAATAAAATATTTGCTATTTATTATAAATCACCACCACTGATTATATTTTCCTACAAAAAAATATCTCTGGAGTGCGCCTATCGCCCAGCCCGTCCTCAATAAACGATAAAACTTGCCGATTACCTCAGCTTATTACTCCATACAAAAAAGTACACTATATTTTACGTATTCGACACAAGTCAGCTTTTTTAGTACTAAAATCGAGTTGTGGTCCTGTGGCTAGTGTCTCGGACTCACGGACCATATGTCTGTGGTTCGAATCCCACTCTACCCCAACTTGATTCCCATTTTCTAATAGTGAGTTACTTGCAACTCGTTAAAAATGGCCCTCAAAATTTAATATTTGGGTAAATCATAAGAACGCAAATATTTCTTTATAAAAAAAAAAAAACGCTTGCCGATTACAAATATTATTTGAGGATTCTCTATTTGGAAACTAGAATTTCAAACATTATTTCCGAAGGTCTATTTTTCTTTGATAGAATACCATTGACATATTATGTATCACATATAACATGTGGCCTTTGCAGTAGCCGTTTTTGGCATTATTCATTTAAAAATTAATCGGCCAGTGCTCAGCGTTGACAGTTAAATCATAATGGAAATATCTGCAGAATGTCATTGTGGTATTTGTTCGTAAACATTTGTACAATTATTGTATAAAAATAGTGTAGAACAAAGCTGCGTTTATCGCGTGGTAAATAATAATTGTTGTTTGAGTCGATTTTCACAGAACAACAGAAAAATAAGTCATTTATAATTACATTACTTACATATTATGTACATAAGTAAATATGTAGGTAAAATAAAAATATGTAGGTAACAAAATATGTAGGTACAAATTAACTATAATTGTTTGTACATTACCTGTAAAATAAATCACGGCTCGCCACTGTTGTATACCTACCTACTTTTATGTGATACTTTATCTTTATTTATGTATATCTGTAAAGCATAATGTAATTTGATATTTTAAATGAAACTATGTTTATTAGATGTGTATTATTAGACTTACTATTGACTTATACCATGAAACACTTAAATTTTGATTTTTTATCTGTCATGTAAAAGCTCCCTGGGCGTATATAATAAATAAACAAATATATAAATGTGTAAATCACTGAGCTAACAAAACAGAAGTCAAAAGTAAGAACGGTAATTATAATGAACTAATTTTTAAAAACGAATCCTCTTTTTCTATTACTAATAAGTGTACTCTAAGCATGTTTTTAATACTTGAAACATACGACTATCATTGAATTGTCACCACAAAATATGTAAAATGCAAATACTCACTGCAACTCCAGCCTTCAATAACTCCTTCACGTAACTGACGCCGATTCCGTTGGCAGCTCCGGTGATAATGGCAGTCTTTCCTTTTAGATCCATCGTTTATATTGTTTGAATTCGAATTTCAAAATAAAACAATTGAACAACAATTTCGTTCTATTACCGAGAGACGTCTTCGGATAGCGGACTCACTATGGCGGTGTAGCCAATCACAGGTGGTCTTTTATACGCGGGCTGGGATTATCTCTGTAAACATTCACCCACTCTACAAAAATAATATAAATAATCAGCAAATGGGAAAAAGTGATTATATGAGTATTTTATTCATTTTCATTTGCGTTTACAAACATTTTTTCAGCATGGTTACATACCGTAGCAACATATGTAAAAAAAGTCATTTAAAAAAAAAAATTTAAAGAAATATATAAAACTCACTCCATCCTAACTTTCACTGTGTATTCGTCGATTATTGTAAATATTTTAAAAACTATAAATATTACAAATAAAAACGTGGTGTATGTAAATTGTAGAACAAACTCTCGCTCTAAACTAATCGCATTTTGCTGCATTAGAAAGGTGGAAACATTAAATTTGGAAAAAACATATTTTATTTTTTATTTACATTGAGAACATTACAGATCCAATTCATTCTCAATATATTACAAAATATACACATTAGGTTTATTAAATAGAAAAGAGAAAAAAAAAGTCTTTAAAATGTACATATGTATTACAATTTGGAAATTGCCCTCCTAAGCGAAATCCCACTGTCATAAAATATATCGACATCTGAGGCGATGCGATTGAAAAACACGATTTCTCTACCTACCATCATAACTATTGGCAGGTTGGTTCTGCATCGGGGTAGGTAGAACAACCAGGTTGCCTTTGTCGAAGATAATCAGGGACAAATATATCAAATTCATTTAGAATACCGGAATTATGTATGCGACCACGAATGAGTTAAAAAAAGCGAACACCTAAATCAATATCCCTTCTCCCCAACAATGATTGGTAGCCCAGCATTCCTAGTAAGAAGTCCGTCTGGAAAAGCCACGGGTAATATCCATACTCCCTGAGATACAGATAACGCAGTATTTTTTTCTGCACCATCTCTATCATTAAAGAATATGTGGGGTCATTTGGCGGCCAAATGATGGAACTAAATCCCTGGTGACTTCTTACCAAGGAATTATACAATGTTTTCAGAACCTGAATATTTGAAAAAATCTTAGCATTTCTAAGAACAAATCCATGAATTTTAACAGAGTTACTGCATAATGGTATTATATGTAGATTAATGATAACTTAGCGTCAAACAGCACCCCGAGATCCCTGGACGTCGACACTTGTTCAAGCTTTACTCCATCCATAATATAACGGCAATCAATTGTTTTGGACGCTCTTGTGTACGACATGACATACATTAAAGAACAGTTTGTTTCGTTAACTCCATTGTAATATATTTCGAATGTCATACTGAAGTTTCAAACATTCCAAAGGAGTTTTTTATTTCACAAAAATAGTCGTCAGCAAACAATAAAAAATTTGGAAAATTTTATTAATTGCTAATGTCATTTGTACACTTTTGCACAAAAAACATTCAATGAGGAAGTTCAATGCTACTGGAAATGTGAAACTGTTTTTTTTCTTCTTGAGAGCGGTAAAAATAAGAACATTAAATTGTACGGCAAAGTGTCTTGAAAATGTGTAATAAAAATAATTTAAATGCTTATAATAAAAACTAATTACTTTGGACGACGTTACTAGTGTTTCGAATCAACCAATGATAGAGTGTTGTGATAGATTTCTGGTTTATGGCAAGCTAACTCACCAATCGGCAGACTCACCGAAGAGAACTTGTGATTTCACACGCGGAGTAATACGATACATAAAAAGTAATTTTAAAAAAATTGCATCAATATTTATGTTTGAAAATATGTATACTTTTATGAAAAATTCAAGTTTCTTCATCGATAACCTGTATTTGAACATGTCTAAAAAAAATATAAACGTAATCTATTTTTCATGCAGAAAACCTCATTTTACTTTGTAGATAAAATTTAAGATACCTATTGTAGGAGTTATGCGGACCCAGGATTTTTACAAAAATGCAAACGAAAATGTGTGTATTTGTGTAAAAATTGTAACTATCTTCGTCGGTATCCTGTAACGGACAAGTTTTAAATAAAAAAAATAATAAATACGTGTATTTTCGTTCAGAAAATTCGATTTTACTTTATAGACGTTATCAACTATGTCGCTAGAAGTTAAAATCTGCTATTTATCTGATCTTTTAATAGCAATTTTGTTTTTATCCCCTAATATCCAGAATATGCTGATTAGTTAATTCGTCACACGACTTCTTTGGGATAGATCTTCCGGCTTTTCGTAGATCTCTTTAACATTAACACAGCGCGGGATAAAAATGAATTATACGTGGTTTAGCTCGAAATCTTACATGTATGTTGATGGTGTTTATGAATATATTGTATACTATTATTTTATTGCGTTTGTTTGTCTTTGTTACATAGTCTTATGTTATTTTTGTACAGTTTCTTATACACATGTTTATTCATATAACTGTTGTAATTGACTTAGGCCGTATGTATATTATAAATAAATAGACGATTAAAGATAACTCCTGTTAATTTTACATTGTAAGTATAATACATTATACTCGTAGGTATTACAGAAATTAATTTCACTTGAAGGAAAAAAAAACACTTTCAAATAATTTCAGTAATACGTCACATTTTTAATTATCTTCTTATTTTTACGTGAACTTAGACTTAGATCTTAGATGGACGAAGCATTGCACAATGTATGGTATATTTTTTTAGGTTATGTATATTTTTTATTCTTGCTATGAATTTGCTAGTTTATTGTTTGGCACGACCATTAATGTGAAAATATTTTTCTCGAATAAAATCTATTAGAAGATTAGATACAAAACTGTTTGAGTAAGCCATTTCCAATATAAATTATTTTGAAAACAAAACTTTGTTATTAGTGTTATACAATTTTATTATTTAAGAAGAACACTACTACAGTTTCGGGAGAGCACTCATCCTATCAACGGGTGATATAAATAGTTTTTAATAATAATTTATAATGGATTGCTACGAAATAAATGCCGATTCTATTAATAATATCATTTCTAAAGTAATCAATTCTTCTTTTTTTTTTCCTCATCCGCTCCTAAGTGAAGCATGCGGACAATACCGGACGCCTTCAGGAGACCCTATTGCCATTTGGCCAGCCACCACTCTCACCTACTCCCACGTCAATCCAGCGTCCCTTAGTTCCACCGAATAAAGCCAAAAGATCGTCATTGACAGCCTTCCTGGACGGCGGTGGCCCGTTGATGTAAAGAAAAGGCAACTTGGGTTTAGTTTCTTTTGACGCATGCGCGGCGCTTGTTATAGGAGGCTGCGTCTATTCTCGGACTTCAATGTTAATTATGAAATCAAACCACCTCATGCCTAATATTCTCCTCGAGCACTTATTCTCAAAACTCAGAAGTTTGGTGTTTTGAGCTTTGGTACGGTGCCAAGATTCGCAACCATATAGGAGTGATAGCATTATACAAGAGTTGAACAATCGGCATTTTGTCAACCAGTTTCGAGACAAACTCGCCTCTTCATCAGGACACTAAATGCACTGACAGTAAAATAGTAAAAGTAAAATTAATTGAAATGTTAAACCAAGTCAATGATTTTAATATTATTAATACCTATGTTATTAGCAAATTTATGTTTGTATTTTTAACGTAAAATTACTAATATTGTTTTATTTATTTGTTGCATCCGCGTGATTTTAGTTATTTTACAATTGTTGCGTAGGAATTTGTTTTGAACACCAATATCTTACATACATCATCTTCCGATTTTTTCCAAAAATTTCATTTTATATGTCATTACAGTGGCAATAAAAGGTTATCAATAATGCTTTTTCGCGATACGAAATACTATAATTGTCAAAAAAACGTGTGAATCTCTTACTTGAAAAATCTCTCCTTAGTGTTTTTAGTCGTGTAAACAAAGGTACTAAGTACTACTATAAAATACATTAAGGCCCATGACACAAACTAGCGCGCCACCGACGCTAGATATTAAATATACTTACACAGTCCCACATCCTGCCTTATCTTTTTCTAAAATTTTACAATTCAACCCGACGTGCGTCCAGCTCAAAGTATGTCTCCAATCTTTAGATTGGAGACATACTTTGACATATTTTTTAAAATATTATTATTTTTTCGCACTGCCTCTGGCCATGTCTATCCAAATTTCTATGAAGACAAGTGACTCTAGAGGTTAGAAATATTCCCAAAGTTTGATTGAATTACAGTGAAAATTAAATTCTTTGAAGTAGTTTTAATGTATTACTTAACTTAATTCATTTGAGATTATAAAATTATTTTTGAATAAAATTTCTGTAACAGGTGCACGGAGCATGGCAGAAAATGCGTTTTCGCGTGTTTTTACTTTTATTTTTTGCATCTATTTCTCATAGGATTTTTTCAATTTCAATTTGAAATTTCAATCACCACCAATATATTATTATATAACAATTTCAATACTCAACTATCCGTATAAAATAAACAGCTCGATTATCAGTAATAGTGCTTCTGTTGGAATGATACGAAGTAATAATTCAAATATCTTACCCTTGAGGCCCGGTTTTCTAAAATATCTATCAAACTTCTGTACAAACATTCAACCGTTCTTAACGATAATTGCATCCGATTTTGTCAATTTATGATCACCGGTTGTCAACCAAAAATGTTTATTAAAATTTAAATTCTAGTGTTCATTTCTATGTATGTTTTTCTAAGCATTATTCCAAATTTCAGTGTGTAAAGTATGTCAATATATTTTTTAATTCATTTTTTTCACATTATGACAATAATTAATATTAAAAATAATGCGACCTCACTTGGGTTACCCGTGCCGAGGACTCTTAGCAATATACTTTCTTTTTTTTACATGTGAGAATATACAAAGACGACTTAACATACAGATAGAAATAACAAAATGTTAAGACAGTTTTAAATACTACGTATTTATTTTTATATTTAATTTCTGTATACCTTTTTATTTATATTATAGAACACACAATAAAAAAACAAAAACATAACATAAACCACACATTTATGGAGAAAGTGATTTAGTATTGGTTTAAGCGAATGGGACCATTCATTTTACTTCTACTCAGCTGCACTATTATTTTTTTTTTGGCCTTTTTTAACTTTTTCTCGTCACTAATTGTTTGAATGGACAGTGAAAGTACATAGGTCATAGATTTTAAATACATAAAACTCAAAATCCCTCTGTCTGAAAGTGGTATTTGTTTATGTTGTCTTTGTGTAGAGGATCTAGTGATTACATTATTTGTATGTGTTATATTGTTGGGGATATATCTTTCGTTTGAGTAAGAATAGTTTTTGAATCTATAAGCTAGTATTGTTTTAGCGTATAATTGCTTTAGTGTCATTAGTTGTGATTTGTGGAATATTTCTAAGATATATAAGATGCTGGTAGGACAATGACGTTAAGTACATTTGTTTTAGTTTTTTTTTACCTATTACTTTGTGTATGATATTTTCCTAATAGAACATTACGTAAAAAATGATTAAGAATACTGAATTATATGTTAGGAATATTTACATATCGCAAATTAATTAAGTGGAGAACGATAGAAATAATTAAATAACAATGTGTCAAAACATCTGTCAGTGTCAAATACGGCATCGGCGCCGAAGATAACGGATCGTAAATCGTAATGGATGTTGTTAACCAGTCGAAATCGGGTAGTAACCGTTTGACCATTATTTTAACGAGTCGTAACTCTACGAAAGTTTATCCCTACCGGGCCTAAGGGGGGAGGGGGGGGGGTTTCCCGGGTGGCATATTTTTTCAATAACTTATTGGTTAAAAATCATATTTATTTAATTTTTTGCATAATCCCATCCTATATTTTGAGAGTTTATCAAAATTATTACAGTATTTTTTGGCAAATTGTTTCAATAATAATTCTACTTGTCTTTTCTTTCCCCCGTACAAACAGAAAACCATAGAATTAAAATATAGCAGAAGGTGCGTAGAATCATGTTTGCATATATCGCACTGTTTCCAAAAGTCTGACATCCCGCCTGCACGCATGCGTGAAGTCACCGCGTAATGTTACCAGACCGCGAACAATATATGAATCATAATACAAATATAAGTTTTTTTTTGTAATGTTCTGTTATGTTTTACCACAAAATATATTTTTCCGACTAAACTTTTATCAGACAAACGTAAAAAAAAAGAATAATCATTCAGTAATTAAGGAAATTAATACCGTTTAATATTATGCTATGGTTTATTAGTAGAAAGCTAGGTAAAACAATTTATTACTCTGGCAATACTGACAAAATATATACCTTGTTTTATTTGACAATCTGACAGACGGTAAAATAATCGAATTCATAAACATTATTATTTGTGAATTCGCTACTTACACATAAAATGTGATTCCACTTTATTCCCTTTTAATCCCAGCAGTATTTTGACACTTCAAACGACACAACACGGCATAGTTGAATTTAAATCGGCAGTTGCGTACTAAGCGACGTCCACTGAGTAACTAATGGCCAAAAACGTAAAACTACTCATTTACGAGTAGTTTAGTCGGCATCAGTTTCCGGACTACAATAATACTATGCAGAAAAAAAAACATTACAATTCATCGCCCTACAGTTAAATAATCATTGATATGTTGATCAGTTTTCACAAGTGCTTTTTGCTATTTGGTCGCATTTTTCCAGTCATAACCAGAAACATCCGGATTTCGCGCTTTACGTTTTACACGCATTCTCCCTCTCAACTCCCAACTGTAGCGCCTCGCTAACGAGTAGCGATATTTTATATCAGTGGTGTTCAACGTGTCACAGCGAGAACAGCGTGATGCTATATAGCATACTCCTGCTACAGCTTTTTATGATAAAATGTATGAAATACGCAGAAAACTTAAAATATTATAAAACAACTATGACAATCTTAGCAATTTTTTTAGGGTCGTGTTTATAGCATTTTAGCTGGGGTACTCCTCGCACCTCCCTCAGAAACTCTCGATTTTTTTTCATTTTCGGACTTTGAAATATTATAAAACGCTAAAATCGGCCAGTATATTAGTATTATAAATTAGTTGAACATGGTATCAAATTTACTTACGTATGTTTAACCGGCCCTTAAATATTTACTTTAATACATTGCAGTTGGTTGACATATCAAAAGGTATTTTACATAAATAGTGATAGATATTATTATTTATTTGGGTTTTTTTTCAATGGGAAAAATTTTATAGCCCACTATCTTTAAATAATTAAACTGATTCAATTGTATTTTTGCAGTCTTTGTTTTTTAATTGTGGATTATTAATTAGAACATAATATGCCTTCGTATTTACTTTCTGTAAAATCACTTAAATAAATTAAATATGCCTACCGGTTACAGAACATGACTTTTCCTTTGTCAAGGCTTAAAAATAAACTAGCGCAAAATATTTTACATCTTACCAAATAACAAATAGATTTCTAAAATTCATCATTTGCTAACAGGTGTTAAATGTATTTAATTCTGGCAAAAAAATCTCTGAAAAGGAATAAGGGATGGGTAACAACGACGGACTGTTATTTAAATATTCGTTTTATGATTTAAATTGTGTGGTTTCTAGCTTATTTTTAAGCATGAACGAGAGAACTTGAGTTATATTCTGGAACTGGTGGGCATATTAATTTATTTTAGGGATTTTACAAAAATTTAATGCTTAGTTATAAAATTCTACGCCAAAAATCATAAAGTTAACGCATCAAATATTAATTGTGTTTATTAGTGGTTACCTACCTCAGATTAGTATTTTCGAGTAGATAGAAAAAACTGATAAATTATTAATTTTTAGTAGTGATCTACTAAAAGGATATTATAAATCTATCTGACATGCGTAATGAGGTTTTTATATAAATATATATATGTAATACACTATTAAACTAAACCAAAAAAATCAAAGACAAAATATATCGTATTATCAGCGCTATGATTTTTTAAAGTTTTGTATTTCTGAAATTACTCCGCGTGTGACGTGTCAAACTCTCTTTCGCTTCTTCGCGGTGAGTTCTGCCGATTGATCCATTGACTTACCATAAACCGGAAATCTTTCACAACTGTTTTATTGTTAGATTCATATGAACTCGTGGCGTCGTTTAAAACATTTTTAAAAATAAAAAAACATTTTTATATCCAAATTCCTGTAAGGCTGAACTTCATTATCATATTATAATCCTGTTACAATTCATTAAAATATGTTTTATAAATAATTTATTTAAGACGAAGATAAATAATTCGCGTTTGGTCTCCTATTATTTTTGCAAACGTTCATAATATATTAATTTTAATGTGCGCGCGTTTTTATGGCTAATTTGTTTGTTAGAATTAATTATCTCAAAGATAATAATATGAATAAATTAGTAATACTACGTAAATATGTTTACATTTAATTAGTAAGGAATCGAAGCAAAGTTTCCCATGTCAATATTATTTTTATCTCGTTAATCCTTTGGGAATCCCTTTAATTCTAGTTCTGTGTTTCATATCAGGTCAATTACTTTTGTATCTAAGTAAACCACGTGAACATGTTAGTTAACTGTATATTTCCAACATGAAATTATGGAAGACTAATTTGCATATATTTTGTAATGCAGAGTTACCTGCCGGCATATGTGTGGAGCCTAAGACATCATCTTACCTTCATATATGATCAAGATACACTGCGGTTTTTGTACCAATGTAGTGCCCTATGCAGCATTAGGTGCGGAAAGGGAATGATGATGATATGTGTGGAGATTATCGTAAATACACACACCAAGAAATATGTGCGCCAGGGGGACGATTACAATCCGAAAATACGTAAGCTATACCCTCTCTATTAAAGTATTGATGAAGATAAATTCTCCCGAGCGATAACGAAGATACACTATCGACGGTATACTCATCAACACACTGGAATCATGTGTGTACTTTCTGCGTTAACACTAGCTGTCTAAAAAAAATGCATTTTATTGACATCTCGTGACATTTATTAGTACTTTGTCGCTGCTGGTAAACAACGTGAAAACACGGGACAGGGACACAACGCATGATTATTATAATCACGTGTTTACACGGCTCCAGGATACAAAGCACAAAAAAATGAGTGAGGCCCTGTATATGTGCGAACATTGCAATGCGCAATGTGACTCTCCATAAAGGTCAATGTTGGCAAAACTATCATACAAAAATTAATTATTTGATTGTTTCAAATAAATATGAAAAGATGGGAATTGATTTAACCCAGTATTTTCATAATTATGACACTTTTAAGAAACCCTTCACAAAGCATGAAATTTCACAAATGGGCCGGGCACCGGGTAAATTCTGTGTGTATTCGGCTGGTACTCAAAGTGTTAACAGTGTTTGTTTTATTAAATTTTAAATCGTTTTTGTGTGGCAAATTTTTATCACAGAATACATATTGAATTTTAAATTTACATTTCTGTTTTTAATGCTGTTCGTCATCAAAAAAGAGGTAAACTGTTGTGCATTGGGAAGGACTTACACATATCAAACAAATATATATTGACGTCTTTCAATTGTCCTTTATATTTTTTTATACTTTTTTTATGTTCTTTTTATTTTTTTTCTATAGTGATACTGTTAACGCTTTTTACAGGAATCAATACAAAGTAAAAAATAAATCCCGGTGCGCCTCGTGGTGTAATTTTTAGCGCGTTTGCCTGCCAAGCAAGAGGTCTCGGGTCGATTCCCGACATGGTTGATATGAAATATTTATTTAAAATAGTGTTTTCTCGCCAGAATATTTCATAGTCCCTGGACTGGTACCTGAAGCGAAAGACTGATAATCTTATATTCATGTTACAAAAAAATGATCAAGATACGGTGCGATAGGTGTACCAATGCAGTTTCCTATGCGGAAGAGAATGATGATGATGATGAAAAATAAATCTAATAGTGAAAATAAATGTATTCAAAATAAAAATAAACCTTTTTCAAATAAAACAATAACATCATTTTATATTTTTAATTAAAAATAATGTTCTTTTATGAGCCAGTCTTTAGTATATTTTTTTTTTATTTTATGACTAAGAGTATTGCAGTTTATTATTCTACCCTGCTAAGCATAAAAGTTGTAACTGAATAAAAATGCGTTATTATTATTTTTTTGGTGGGCTTACATATTTAATAAGTCATTTTTGCTTCTCAAATAAAAGATATTCTCTTATAAAAAACAAAATAAAAAATGAATCTGGTCAGAAAAGCATAAAACGGTAATCTTCTGTAAAATTTGAGACTCAGCAGATGCGACTTTCAGCCTTAGCAGGTCAAATTTTCCCTTGGTATCAGATTGCAAATCTAGGCACAACATAGTGAAGGGTTCGCTTTCTATATTTGTAATTCGCATCAATATTATCACAATCCTGTCAACTTACCTCAGTTTCACGATATACGTAGTTCGCGAGATAATATTCACAATGAAAAAAAATATTAAATCATGTCTTTAAGCCTCCATTCAAAACTTATATCGATTTAATTATTTTGTGTTAATATTTGTTTATCCTTTTGTTTCAGGAAAAAATACAAATGTCTCGATATCCTTATTCATTAACAGAGTGGCTGCAGTGGACGAAAGCAAAGAGGTAATATTTTATTTTAAAAGCTAATTATCCAAAATCGTATGCAAAACGAAATCCTTAAAATCGTCGCGTAAAACCATATCAAGAATAGACCATTTTGTGTATACCAATACTGACACAGCTTCATAGCATTTTCGCTTTTTGTGTAGTTAGGAATAATTTTACCAGTTTAACTTTTACTTACACATTGTAATAATATCAAAATATTTTTTACCTATTTTAATCATGTTACATACTGCTATTCTTATATATTTTTAATTGTTTTGTAGTATTTGCTTGATATGTTATAATAATTATACGTACTCGTATGTAAATACGTGCATAAAAGTAAAGAATCATAATCGCATGTGACGTAACTTTTTTAACAATATTTTGAGAATTTCAAAATAATTTTAAATAAGTATTGGATTTGACCTTCTTCGAAGTCAAAGTTGTTTTTTTTTCAAATAATACAATATGTCACTTCTAGTTTACTTAATCTATAAGCGCTTTTATGCTTGAGGACATCTACATATTATCTAACAATGTTTTTTTAATAATGTCTTATTTTCTATTGCATTATTTCAATAATGATGCAACCTGATTATATTTTGCATCATATATTCAAATTGGTCATTAAAATTGCATTAATTAGATATTTTAATAATTAATTGTATCGATTCTAAATAGGTGTCAGTAAAAATAATATTTACATTGTTTTTCATAGTAAAAAATGTCTCAAAACTCACTCAACAAAGGTTGAAAATTGTACCATAAATATATCTAAAGAAAATCGAATTGAATTGGGTTGTGGTCCTGTGGCTAGTGTCTCGGACTCACGGTCCAAAGGTCTGTGGTTCGAATCCCACTCTACCCCAACTTGATTTCCATTTTCTAATAGTGAGTTATTTATAACTCGTTGAAAATGCCCCACAAAATTAAATATTTGGGTAAATCATAAGAACGCAAATATTTCTTTTAAAAAAATAAAAAAAGAAAGTCAAACTTTAATTTTAATGATTTTAAAATGTACATTCCCGCGTAGTTTAGATAATGTTTTACGTAATGTAAATGAAATGTTAATATTAATATTGAAATTTATTGCTGTTGCAATGTTGAGAGGGAAAACTTTTTTAAGAAGGGAAAATGAAAGTCTAGGCATTTACTGTGCTCATGACCTGTCATTGGTTGGTTTATGTGGCCACTTTACACACATTACACATTAACTATTCTACCCGTATTATTTTCTTTCTTAAGATTCTTATGAACTAGCTGAATAAAAAAAAATCTAACCTTACAAACATTGCTATTTTGTTTATATTTTAAGTCAATTAATATTTTTAAGTACACGTAATATTTTTTATTTACTTACAAACAATTTGAAAATTCTGCTAAACATTATTTGCTTAATTAGTTGGAAGAAAATAATGATTTTAATGAACGCGTAATATTTTTTACTTTATTTTCTTAGAAAATAAAATCGATAAATTATTTTACATGTTAATTCAAGTAGGTAAATTTTTTTTTAATGAAATAATAAAATTCATATGTATTCATTCAAAAAATAATTAACATGATTTATCTTTTTTTTAATTATGCAAACAGAAAACAAATTATCACAAAATGTGTAATGAAAATGATAATACGCTATAAAGTTGCAATCAAAACTGCATGTATTCATTTTATTGTGCATTCTAGATAAAAGCAATCTAGTTTGTAAGCAATTAAATACTTTTAATGATCAATGTAATTCAATCAAAATATAAACATTTTGGTTTGACCTCAGACCAAAATTATCTGTAAATTATGAATTATCAATCAGGTAAAATTAAACTCTTATAATGCATAAATTGAATAAATATGTCAGTATAGTGTATTAAACATATTGATTATTTATTTATTTTATACGTTAACGCTGAAAGAGCATTTACAAAGTAGAAACCTTTTGTTACCAATTAAAAAATAGCATTATCATATTGTTGAATGAAAATGCGTATAAATATATAACCATATCATTTTTTTTACACTAAAATTGGCAAAGGGGCCCAATTATTAGAGCGGTGAATTACAGCACAAAAAATCCAGGCTTAGGAAAAATCACATTGATGGTTTTTTGCGATCTCATCGGGAATCGTATCCGACGCCCTCCAAGCATAAGACTAGA